>NC_137674.1:56010794-56250794 GCF_963989245.1 Nansenia antarctica | reverse complement strand
TGCATGCAGTGTCTCTGTACACCAATACTGTTACCATTCTGCATGCTGTGTGACTGTACACCAATACTGTTACCATTCTGCATGCAGTGTGACTGTACACCAATACTGTTACCATTCTGCATGCAGTGTGTCTGTACACCAATACTGTTACCATTCTGCATGCAGTGTCTCTGTACACCAATACTGTTACCATTATGCATGCTGTGTGACTGTACACCAATACTGTTACCATTCTGCATGCAGTGTCTCTGTACACCAATACTGTTACCATTCTGCATGCTGTGTGACTGTACACCAATACTGTTACCATGCTGCATGCTGTGTGTCTGTACACCAACACTGTTACCATTCTGCATGCAGTGTCTCTGTACACCAATACTGTTACCATTCTGCATGCAGTGTGACTGTACACCAATACTGTTACCATTCTGCATGCTGTGTGACTGTACACCAATACTGTTACCATTCTGCATGCAGTGTGACTGTACACCAATACTGTTACCATTCTGCATGCTGTGTGTCTGTACACCAATACTGTTACCTTTCTGCATGCTGTGTGTCTGTACACCAATACTGTTACTGTAACCAGGGAGTAGCTGAAAAGGACTGTATAATTTAGGAAGGGGCTGGTTATCTAACTAAGGGAGCTAAATAGGCAGTATAGGAGGATACAGGCAGGGGGCGACAGCAAACCTTTAGACTAGCAGTTAATGTCGTTAGCATTAGCAAGGGAACTAGCATTAGCATTAGCCTTCAAACAACTAGCATTAGCATTGGAGCTACAAACAACTAGCATTAGCATTGGAGCTACAAACAACTAGCATTAGCATTGGAGCTACAAACAACTAACACACGGTATTACATATGAACAACACATTTATTACACGACTGATGTATCCATCCCCAAATACACATTCCCTCCCGGCCGGCCACACACACTCTCAATCACTCACTGATAGTCTCTGGCCTGAACAGGCTTATAGTCCAGTGGCGTGGTGCGCGTTGAGGCCTGGTTGAATGGCATGTGCGTCGATGAAGTGGTCCGCGTCGAAGCTCCGCGGGAGTCTGTGTTCGCTCGTGGAGACGACGATTAATGTCCAGCTGGCGTCCCGCTTGGTCCAACGTTGAACAGCCGGCTGCTGGCAAGGCGGTCCAATGGGAACACAACTAAACAGGCTACCGTGGTACACTCGATAATCGCTTTCCTGGCGTCTTCAGTTGCTGCACGGTGTGCGCGCTGCTGAATCCGCCATCTTAGCTCGGCTTTTCGTTACTATCTCTCGTTCTGCTTCTCTCTCGTTCTGCTGCTCACCACACACTCTGACTCGCGGACTACTTCCGTCTCTTATATAGGCACCACCGAACCTAACATCCGGGTCACGGGCACACCCCGGATATACTACGTCATCAAATATATATAGAAACATTACAATAATAATACATATACCTTCATAACGTACAGAATAGTATAGAAAATAACAAAGAAATAACTGGGGCAAAATAGGGCTGGTTTGGGGAAACTAAAACTGGCACTAAAACGGTGGGCCTTCACAACAGCCGCCCCATGAAACCCTCGGTTTCAGTTAACTAAGAAGGCACACTGGCTAGGCTGCTCTAGCAGCGTGAAGTAGGAGGTGATAGTGTCGACCACTCTGCCTGTCTGCCAGGCGGCGCGCGGAAGGGACTGGTCCATCACCAGTACCACGGCACCTTCGGACATCTTGTCTCTCTCCCTCAGCAGAATCTTCTGCTTCTCCTCCTTCTCCAGGGCGCGGATGTGCTCCTCGAAGCAGATCAGAGCGTCTTCCTTGTCCATGTTCTCCAGCGCCTCGTACTCAACGAAGGTGGGGTTGTCCAGCAGGTACTGCTGGGCCTCGGACCAGGTGGTGCAGTGGGTGACGTTGGCCATGTTGTCCAGAATGCTCGTCAGCGCCTCACAGTTCCTCTTCCTGAGCTGCTTGGCTTGTTCCTTCACCTTCTTAGCCTTGTAGGCCTTAAACGCTTGCTTCTTCTCACTCAGCTTGGGCAGGGCGCTGTAGAGTGGGTCGTTGATGATCATTCTCATGGCTTGCTCCCATGACTCGTTGGATGAAACACCCTTCTCCTTCAGAAGCTCTTGGAAGGCCTGCTTGGCCTCCTCTTTTGGGTTCCACTTGTACGTTCTCTTCGCCAACTCCGGCCTTTCCTCCTTGGAGGCGTCTACCATACGGGCTGAGACTTCCATGGCTGACGTGTACTCGACGGAGTTGACGGGTGCGTCAATGCTGACCTCGGCCACGTGAGGGTGCATGGCCACCTGCAGGTGTTCCTCGGCAACAGCTGTTGCCGCCATGGCACGGTAGCGCCACCACCGGGACTCCTTAGTCTGGGAGTTGTAGTAGTAAGGCTTCCCATCCAGAGACTTATGCTCTGTCCACAGAGACTTCTTCCTCGGTTGGTCATCCTGTGGTGAACCATTTGTGGTACTAACTGTTCCAGGTGCACTGGCAGCAATAGATTCCACTCCAGGCGGTCCGGTTGGTTGGTTTGCTTCTTCGGTTCGGACATGGAGGGATGACGTAGCTCTCCCGTCCCTCTCTCTCCACTCGGTAGCGCCTTGGAGGGCCCACCCAAGCGCCGTCTTAACAGCCATCGGGCAGCCTCGTGGTCCTCTCAGCGGAGGACGGAGCGACACGATCAGTTCAGCGTTGTCCGAGCCGATGAGAAGGGTTGGCTCCGCTCCTTCTATCGGATGTAGGTCTACTCCCCGTAGGTGGGGATATCTTGCGCGTAACCTCTCCAGGGGGTAGTCGTAGCGGGAGAGCGCTAGCTGGTCGGCGGTGAAGACATTCTGAAGCCGATGTCTATCCGACGGCCGCCCCGCCGGGGAGATAGAGAAGTTGATTCTCGCCCCGGTGACCTCTTTAAGGTCGCGACGTATCGTGCGCAGAGTCAGCTTCTCCGCAGTCCCTTGGAGCCCCAACTGGCGCACTGCCCCCTGGAGAAGGATGGTCCGTTCCGACCCGTCGTCTAGAACGGCGTACGTGTCGTACACAGCGTTGTTGTGGTGAAGTCGGACCTTCACCACCTTCAGTAGAACCTTGGAGCCGCTGCTCTGTGGCGAGTCTAGGTAGTAGACAGGGGTTTCCTCTTCCGGTGCGCGACCGGACCTAGGGCTTCTGTTGCCCTCCGTGGACCTGGCGAGGGAGACCTCGTGTAGGATGTGGAGGTGGACCTCCTCACAGCGGTTGCACTTCCTCCTCAAGGTGCAGTTCTTCGCCAGATGGTCGCGCCCACAGTTCCAGCACCTCTGGTTCTTCTCGAGCCACCTCTGCTTGGCCTCGGTACTCAGGTTGTTGAAGTCACTGCACTCATTGAGCCAGTGCTCGCTGGTGCAGTACGGACATGGCGGTGGACCTCTCCGTCCCTTTGGAGGGGGTTGAGAGGAATCCTTTCCCTCAGGTCGGGTGGTCCTCTCTCTCCGAGGCTCCTCCTCCGTGTGCAGCACTCCTACTGGGCGTCCTCTGTTCGAGCTCGGCCCGTCCCAGCGGTCTCCCTTCTCCCTCTCCTTCTTCGGCTCAGCGTAACCCATGGCGTCTACGTTGGTGTCATGCACTTCCTCCAGTAGGAACTCCGCGAAGGCAGCCATGCTCAGACCCAACTTCTCGGGGTTACGAACGCGCTGCTGTCGCCGGAACCTCTCCTGCCGGAAGCGTGGGATCTTGCGGAGCAGCCGCTCTACGTTGGAGGTGCTGTTGATCTCGCTGGCGCCAGCTGGGCCCTGCGTCTTCAGCATCCCAACCAAGGTGTGCACGCGGAGCGCGAAGTCATCCAGCGCCCGGTCATCCTTGATGGGGGCCTGCTGTTCGAGGGCTTGCAGTTCAGCAAGGGCGTGGTTCCAGGGACGACCGTAGCGGGCATCCAAGTCAGCGAGCGCTCTGGTGTAAGGTGTCGGTGCGGAGGCATGGGCCAGTACCATGTTGTGGGCTCTGGGGTTCCTCACATGCTGAAGGAGAATCGCATATTTGTAGGACTCGGAGCAGGAGTTGTCCAAGAGCGTGTCTAGGCAGATGCGTAGCTCCACATACTGGCTCCTGTCCTCGTCCTTGAAGAAAGGGAACTTGGGTCCCTCCACCTGGGGGAACATCCTGTAGTGGATCATCGGTGCTGGAGTGACGGTCTGGGTGTCCGGCCTGCATGCATTTTGGTGCACTGGAGGACCTAGGGGTGTGCTACGCTCTTGGGGGATGGCTCCCCTCCCGGGCAGCGACGCTGGCTCCCTCTGGGCCGCGTAGCGGTCGGGTCCCTGGTCCTCTTCCTTCCAGGTGGTCAGCTGGGCCTGTAGTTGGACAGTCATGGCGGGGGTCATGGAGCCATCGGCGGGGGGTTCAGGAGATGGCACTCGAGAGGGCCGTGCGGATGATACTCTGGAGCTACGGGCCGACGGAGTTCTGCTGATGCACACGTCGCGCATGGTCTGCATCATTTCCTCCATCTTCTCTGCGTGCAGTTGCTCTCTCGCCATCTGCCTCTCCGCCGCGCGTTCCGCCCCCTCCATCTGGAGGCGCTCGCGCTCGTACTGGATGCGTTCCCTCTCTAACGCCTCCTGGCGCTGTCTCTCCGCCGCACGTTCCGCTCCGTTCATCTGCCTCTCCGTCTGGAGGCGGTCGCGCTCCATCTGGAAGCGTTCCCGTTCTAGCGCCTCCTGGCGCTGGAGGCATTCACGTTCTAGCGCCTCCTGGCGCTGTCTCTCCGTCTGGAGGCGGTCGCGCTCCATCTGGAAGCGTTCACGTTCTAGCGCCTCCTGGCGCTGTCTCTCCGCCGCGCGTTCCGCTCCGTTCATCTGGAGGCGTTCGCGTTCTAGCGCCTCCTGGCGCTGGAGGCGTTCACGCTCGAACTGGAGTCGTTCCCGCTCTAACGCCGTCTCGGCCTGTTGGCGCTCCCGCTCTAACGCCATCTCGGCCTGTTGGCGCATATATTCGGACAGCGCGGCACTACTCCCTCTGGAGTGCAGGCTATCCGCCCCAGAGGCAGAACTGCCCACGGAAGCCCTGGACCGGTAGGAAGCCACTGAGCGGCAGGAGCTAGGTCTCGAGCGCGCCGTACTGGGAGGCAGATCGTTAAGGCTGAGGCCCTCCCTCTTCCGCCCGCAGGCGCTGTCGGACCGGGCCTCTCCTTCCTGTTCTTCCGTTTCCACGGCAAAACCCTGCGGTTCTGCCATCTCATCCTCAGGCTGGTGCTCTTTGAGGGCTGTCTCAGTGCTAGCCACCCGCGCGCCGGCGGACACCTCGGCCTCTCCGACCACTGTATCCCGTGGAGTGCGCTCCTCGCTACCACTCGGTGAGCTTTCGAGCTCAAGCTCATACTCCTGTAACCTCGGAGGCAACCGCGGGACTCTCTGTGGTCGTGGCTCTGGCTCAGGGGGCGGAGAAGGGGGGGTAACTGTCTGGTCTGGTTGGCTGCGCTCAGCCATGCTATCACTACACTACCAATCCGGCTCGAAGGACCAATTGTAACCAGGGAGTAGCTGAAAAGGACTGTATAATTTAGGAAGGGGCTGGTTATCTAACTAAGGGAGCTAAATAGGCAGTATAGGAGGATACAGGCAGGGGGCGACAGCAAACCTTTAGACTAGCAGTTAATGTCGTTAGCATTAGCAAGGGAACTAGCATTAGCATTAGCCTTCAAACAACTAGCATTAGCATTGGAGCTACAAACAACTAGCATTAGCATTGGAGCTACAAACAACTAGCATTAGCATTGGAGCTACAAACAACTAACACACGGTATTACATATGAACAACACATTTATTACACGACTGATGTATCCATCCCCAAATACACATTCCCTCCCGGCCGGCCACACACACTCTCAATCACTCACTGATAGTCTCTGGCCTGAACAGGCTTATAGTCCAGTGGCGTGGTGCGCGTTGAGGCCTGGTTGAATGGCATGTGCGTCGATGAAGTGGTCCGCGTCGAAGCTCCGCGGGAGTCTGTGTTCGCTCGTGGAGACGACGATTAATGTCCAGCTGGCGTCCCGCTTGGTCCAACGTTGAACAGCCGGCTGCTGGCAAGGCGGTCCAACGGGAACACAACTAAACAGGCTACCGTGGTACACTCGATAATCGCTTTCCTGGCGTCTTCAGTTGCTGCACGGTGTGCGCGCTGCTGAATCCGCCATCTTAGCTCGGCTTTTCGTTACTATCTCTCGTTCTGCTTCTCTCTCGTTCTGCTGCTCACCACACACTCTGACTCGCGGACTACTTCCGTCTCTTATATAGGCACCACCGAACCTAACATCCGGGTCACGGGCACACCCCGGATATACTACGTCATCAAATATATATAGAAACATTACAATAATAATACATATACCTTCATAACGTACAGAATAGTATAGAAAATAACAAAGAAATAACTGGGGCAAAATAGGGCTGGTTTGGGGAAACTAAAACTGGCACTAAAACGGTGGGCCTTCACAACAGTTACCATGCTGCATGCAGTGTGACTGTACACCAACACTGTTACCATTCTGCATGCAGTGTGACTGTACACCAATACTGTTACCATTCTGCATGCAGTGTGTCTGTACACCAATACTGTTACCATTCTGCATGCAGTGTGACTGTACACCAACACTGTTACCATTCTGCATGCTGTGTGTCTGTACACCAATACTGTTACCATTCTGCATGCTGTGTGTCTTTACACCAATACTGTTACCATTCTGCATGCAGTGTGACTGTACACCAATACTGTTACCATTCTGCATGCTGTGTGTCTGTCTGTACACCAATACTGTTACCATTCTGCATGCTGTGTGTCTGTCTGTACACCAATACTGTTACCATTCTGCATGCAGTGTGACTGTACACCAATACTGTTACCATTCTGCATGCAGTGTGTCTGTACACCAATACTGTTACCATTCTGCATGCAGTGTGTCTGTACACCAATACTGTTACCATTCTGCATGCTGTGTGACTGTACACCAATACTGTTACCATTCTGCATGCTGTGTGTCTGTCTGTACACCAATACTGTTACCATTCTGCATGCAGTGTGACTGTACACCAATACTGTTACCATTCTGCATGCAGTGTGTCTGTACACCAATACTGTTACCATTCTGCATGGTGTGTGACTGTACACCAATACTGTTACCATTCTGCATGCAGTGTGTCTGTACACCAACACTGTTACCATTCTGCATGCAGTGTGTCTGTACACCAATACTGTTACCATTCTGCATGCTGTGTGTCTGTACACCAATACTGTTACCATTCTGCATGCTGTGTGTCTGTCTGTACACCAATACTGTTACCATTCTGCATGCAGTGTGTCTGTCTGTACACCAATACTGTTACCATTCTGCATGCAGTGTGACTGTACACCAATACTGCAGGAATGTGTAGCCTAAGGACTGACTCCTTTGTATTGGTGAGTGTTGGCAAAGTGATCCAGTCCCAAAAGAGCAAAATGAGATTACTAAAAGTGTATGAAAGAATAGTATAAGAATATGATATTTTATGTCTGGGTTTCACATAGACATAGCACGCAAACTTTGTAGCTGAAGACATTCTAAGCACACTAAATGAAAATAGAAAATGTACATGATGAGTATTTATTGTTGTAATATCAGTATAGGTCATGTCGTCTAATATGTTTGTTTGTTTGTGTGTGTGTGTGTGTGTGTGTGCTTGTGATTTGTCTAAAAGAGATAGTGTAGCTCTTTCTCTGTGTGTGTGTGTGTGTGTGTGTGTGTGTGTGTGTGTGTGTATGTGTGTGTGTGTGTGTATGTGTGTGTGTGTGTGTGTGTGGGTGAACATGTGTGCGTGTGGGTGTCAGTGCAAGCGTGCATGAGTGTGTGCGTGTGTGTGTGTGTGTGTGTGTGTGTGTGTGTGTGTGTGTGGAGGCTTATGCCATGGTTAATGCTTCTACTCCCATTATCTGGGGGAGAGAGCTCTGGGAGTATAGCTGCCCAGGATGTCCTGTCTCCCTGCTGCTATGAGGACGTAAATAAAACGGTCCTATCCCTTGCTCCCCCTCATAGTCCTGTTTGAGATTGCTGCTCAGCTGCTGTTGATCTGGTATTTCCCCAGGACATTTTGTGATAACAATTTGTGTGCTTTCTTCTTGATTCTGGTAACTTGCTACCTGATTCGCTGCCAGTTTCAATACCAATGAATGTAAATGTAATATTACTATTACACAACTTTATCAAGTTTTTACGCAGTACTAACACATCACATTATGATATGACTTCCAATTTACTAGTAGTTTTCAAATCCATCAGGTACCAGGTAGATAACTCTATAGGGCGTAACTAGCCTTCTCTCATCATTAGACACACAGCAATAACAGCAATTTGTTTCAGAGGGTTTTCAATATCATGACATGACATCATGTGACAATGATACAGGAAATGTAACAGTAGCTCAAATGTTTTTTAAATTATAAAAAAGGGAAAAGGGCCCTGTGCATACATTTTGGAACCCTTTTGGATTATTCTTTGTTACCTTTTGAGAAGATGATTACTAAGGCCCAGACCACGGTAATTTACTTGTTAGGGCTTCAATGAGTCAGGTGAATATAATTCCAGGGTTGAACTATATATTCTGAAGTAACTCCATGCCTTCTAAAGTATCCAACTGTGTGGCTGTTGTGTCTGGTGCTAAAAACCATGGGTTCCTCTAAACAGTTGTCCAAGGATGTCAGAATCAATATAATTCACTTCCACCATCAAGGAGAAGGCTACAAAAAACTCTCGCAACGTTTCAATCTACCCATTTCCACTGTCAGAAACATCATCAGAAAATGGAAAATAAATGGAACAATTGAAGTCAAGGCAAAATCTGGAAGACCAAGAAAGATTTCAGATAGAATGGCCCAAGATCTGGTGAGAAATGCTCAGAAGAACTCACACATCACTGCAAAAGAGCTGCAAGAAAGAGTAGCAGATACCGGTCTAGTTGTTCACAGGACAACAATACAGCGTACCTTAAACAACAAAGACCTACATGGCAGAGTTGCCAGAAAGATGCCTTTCCTATGACCTCAACACAAAATGAAGCGTCTGCAGCATGCAAAAGAAAACCTTGAGAAGCTGAAGCCTTTTGGAACAATGTGCTTTGGACTGACAAAACCAACATTTTACTTTTTGGCCACAACCAAAGAAAGTATGTTTGAAGAAAGAATGGTGAAGCATTTGTAGAGAAGAACACCTTGCCAACTGTTAAGCATGGAGGTGGATCCTTTATGCTTTGGGATTGTGTATCAGCTGGGGGCACAGGCAATATTGTGCAGGTGGAAGGAAAAATGGATTCCACCAAATATCAAGACATTCTAGAGGCTAATGTTCAGAAATTGAAGTCAGTCCAGTCAGTCCAGTCCAGTCAGTCCAGTCAGTCCAGAAATTGAAGTTAAAGAGAGGTTGAGTATTCCAGCAAGACAATGACCCGAAGCATACCTCAAAATCAACCATGAAGTACCTCCAGGAAAGATGGACGAAGGTTTTGGAATGGCCATCACAGTCCCCAGACTTGAATATTATTGAAAATCTGTGGAGAGATCTCAAACATGAAGAATATTTCTGAGCTAGAGGTGTTCTGCCAGGAAGAATGGGGAAAAACAAGAATTGAAAACAAGAATTGAAAAACTCTTAGCTGGCTACAGGAAGTGTTTTCAAGTTATTAGAGTTGCCCAAGGAGGAGTTACAAAGTACTAGCTGACAGGGTTCCCAAACCTTTGCACAAGGCCTTTTTCCTTGTTTTATTATTTTGGAACTGTAAAAAGTAAAAAAAATAATAATGTGGCTTTCTTTAAAATGTGATGAAATGTGTCATGACTCATGTTTAACTTTGTACCATTAGAGGTTAGATTTGCTTCTTTTCACTTAGATATTAATTGTTGAAGACATTTTGACTAGGGGTGCCCATATTTTTGCACCCCACTGTAATTGTGGCGGAGTATTTGAGTCTTGTCTACCTACAGCCTTTGGTCGATCACTATACATTTTAGGCAAAATAATTTTTTACAGTCCTACACTCCTGTATCTCGATATCTAATCTGCATTGTAAAAAACAGAGTTTCAAATATCTTGTCTAACATACCAACATATAACACCCCCACACAACCCCGCCATTCCCTGGGATGGTGAAGTGTGTCAGTGTACTGCTGGTCAGGTCAGTGGTGGTGAAGTGTGTCGGTGTATTGCTGGTCAGGTCAGTGGTGGTAAAGTGTGTCGGTGTACTGCTGGTCAGGTCAGTGGTGGTAAAGTGTGTCGGTGTACTGCTGGTCAGGTCAGTGGTGGTAAAGTGTGTCGGTGTATTGCTGGTCAGGTCAGTGGTGGTGAAGTGTGTCAGTGTACTGCTGGTCAGGTCAGTGGTGGTGAAGTGTGTCAGTGTACTGCTCGTAAGGTCAGTGGTGGTGAAGTGTGTCAGTGTACTGCTGGTCAGGTCAGTGGTGGTGAAGTGTGTCAGTGTACTGCTGGTCAGGTCAGTGGTGGTAAAGTGTGTCAGTGTACTGCTGGTCAGGTCAGTGGTGGTAAAGTGTGTCAGTGTACTGCTGGTCAGGTCAGTGGTGGTAAAGTGTGTCAGTGTACTGCTGGTCAGGTCAGTGGTGGTGAAATGTGTCGGTGTATTGCTGGTCAGGTCAGTGGTGGTAAAGTGTGTCGGTGTACTGCTGGTCAGGACACTCAGTGATGTTGAAGTGTGTCGGTGTACTGCTGGGAAGGTCAGTGCCAGCGCGCTCCCGGTGTACGTCAATCATCTAACGACGTCACATATCCATAGCGTTTCCGGTGTCGGTAGGCGGTGACTCCCTGAGTCCCGGTCTGAGGGAGAGACAAGGCTGGACACGATCTCAGCCATATTCCGCTCCATTGCGAGCCACACCGGCTACCAGTGCGAGCTAGCAACGAAAAAATGATTCACCTACGAAAGACAGCCACTCCCCAATTTTTGTGGATATACATCTCTTGTTAAACAGTGTTGAGGACCATTTACTGGGCATGCAAGCTACTTGATAAATCGGGAGAGAGAATGGTCGACCGGCAAACCTGAGACTCGACGGGGGTAAAGCCCGACATCCCATTTTCTAAGTGGGAAGTACAGATTTGTCGGGATTAAAGCAAACGGGACGCACTGGGCCTCGAGTCTGAGAGAAGGGAAACCCGTGGCGACGCGAAAAACAAGGCGAAACTGTTTATCAAAACATTTTTACAAAATGTCGGGCTTATTTTTGAGCTAGCTAGCTACACTGCTAGCTAGCAAGTTGGAGTCTGGGGCTTCAGTGCTCCACATCGGCGAAAAATCTTGACTTTTTCGCTAGCGCTTGAAGGGGGCAGGGTGAGCAACCGTTTTCCATACCGAATCGGGGAGCGATTCTTTGGCGAAGGGAGTGGTAGCTAGCTAGCTTAGTGGTAGAAAATGTCAGCGAAGGTGCGCCTGAAGACGTTGGAGCAATTGCTCCTGGACGGAACCCAAAAGAACGCAAGTTCACTGAGTGTCGAGACGCTTCTGGATATACTGATCTGTTTGTATAACGAATGCAGCAACTCTCCTCTAAAACGGGAAAAACACGTGACAGACTTTCTGGAATGGGGTAAGTTTGTGGCGTTCATAGCTCTGACTGCACTGTGTGTGAATGGACATGTTCTCTCTCTACTCTCTGTACAATCAACGGCCAATTCCTCTCTGTACTTGCAACCATATGGTGGCTATGTTAGCTATGCGGCTACATTCCAGGGGGAAATGGCCTAGTACTTACTCAGTGGGAACAATGGCATGACGGAAACATTTAACATTTCAATATATTCTTCATGCCCTGTATAGAAATGTTATTTTACTGTCGCCACTCAAACAGTTTAGGTCTTGCATGTGGCAGATGTTTGTGAATAACCAGTTGGCCCACCTCTTATCATTCCCTTCTGAAACCTCACACTAAATCGAGTGGAATCTGGAATGAGTGCTCTGCTGGTTAATGTTCTCAGAGGTGAATGTACTGTTTATTGGACTGCTTATCTATGGTGACTTGGTGCATGGACTCAGATAACAAACAGAGTACGCTCAAAGGGGTTTGTTTTTGTCAGAGAAACCAGTTGCTGAATTAGGCCCACCTTCAGCCTGTCTTGCTCGGTTTTGTTGACATTAGTTGTCAAAGCGGTTATACAGATGAGACAGTCGCCCAGTCTCTCTGGGCCTCGATGACGTCATGCCCGTGGAATGATGTCCAAGAGTCAGGTGAGGGGGGGGGGGGGTCATAACAGCAGCAGCAGCTTTATGGTTTCCAGCTCAAGGGACATGAAGTGTCCTAACAAGGTCTACATCTGAAAGACTTTGTTTGTTTTTCATGATGAACAATATATATTTTGGGTGTGTGTCATTCATTTTAACGCCAAGACTACATTTACGGTAGCCGGGTAGCATCCTACTTTATACAGTCCTAGGTGCAGATAGAGTTGGAGACTTTGTCATGTATCAAAAAGAAAATGAACCCTAACCCAAGCCACAGTTAGGAATAAAATCCTTCTTGTTGACTCTTAATGATTTGTCCGGTGGTTGTCCCCTTTGAACGGGCATCACTCACGCATGTCAAATGTATCTGGCAAAGTAAGTAGTTGAAAAGTGTTTTTATTTATTTTTGGAGGGTACATTTGGCCAATGCACACGGCGGTGGTGTGAATTGAGAATCGAATCTTGTCGTGCGAGTGCGACAACATCGCACGCCGTGTGCATTGGGCTTTATGCTTGCCAAAGAAGACAACCACCTTTTATTTTCATGCATGACATTCTCAGACTCCATCTGTTCAAAGGACTTAATAGGGGAGGATGATATCCAGCTACATTTAGGTTCGAATTGAAGGCAGTCCAAGTTAACCATATAGTTTTCATATAACATGATCTGCTCGTAGCACCCCTTTCCTTCAGTCTTATCTAGCCTGAGGGATACCTTAGTTCAGCACCATCATCCAACACAACCAAAGGATTCTCTTCCCTGGGTGTTTCATTGATGTCAGTAGAGATTACACCCCAGTGTGTCTGCTCCCCAAAACAGCCACGCTATCGTCCAGGGACTTGTCACAGGCAGGTGCCACAGCTCCGTCTGACTGTCCAGCGCACCAACATTTTTCTAGTAGTGTAACTTCTAAAGTCAGCATGTGAAACCCTGAAGATTACAGGCTACTACTGACCCTCATCGTCACTCTGGAATTCATAACATGGACTCCTTGGCTGTAGCCTGTGTGTGAAATGGTCCTTCTTTAACTTGTCCATGGCAGCAATGTGCCACTGGCCAATCATAATTAATCAATCCTCTAATCCACCCACATGAACGGTGAAAGACAAGCCCTGTGTCTCTGTGGTGTGCTGATATGGAGCTATACGGTTCTACTGTGTCAAGCTAATTCTGCCATATTCCCAACGGTGAAAGACGCCAATGGATGTCGTGTTGTGGTCTTTCGAAGTCCCAATGACTTGGGATGTGTGAGGTGATAGGGGAACTGACGCTGCACTTCCCTCTACACCACCATCTTAGGTTAGATAGGCATTTGATATCCACACAGAGGGGAGGTTGATATAGGCCTACTTATTATTCCTGCACTGACAAAAGGTTTTAAGAGTTTTATCTTAGTGGACACAGTTGTCAGAGACTGAGCATCCATGGTAGCTCACTTCCCTGAAGAGAAGCCATGTCAATTGTGCCTCATTATCACCGGCAGACATATTGACCGCGCCTTGGCCTCTTGTATTGACCAGTGCAGAGTTCATAGTTCCCGAGCATTATGAATCATGGCCGAATGAGTTAGCTGCCATTGCCAAGGTCAGTGGGAAAAGGACACTGTATGCAGGTGTTTATTGCCTCTCTGCCACATGCTTGCACACGGTTGCAGACAACTCCATGGTGGATTAAACAATTTAAAATAACAACTACAATAATGAAATGTATGTTAACAGATCTACAAGTATTTGCACTCTGTGGCAGTATCAGTGTAAAATGCTGCTCTGCTCTGATTTCCTTCACACACAGGCCCAATCCCATACCCCTTGGCCCTCGATTTCAGCCTTACGGCTCAGTTTTGTTCACGTGTAGAGTAGAGGTGTCCCAGTTCTTGTTTTCATGTAGGGGTAGGGCCAAAGGGTAGCGCTACATAGCCCCCCAAAACAGTGATTTTTGAGGACCTGACTCCAAAGAGAGCCGCGAGAGAGAAGCGGAGGGTTATGAAATCCCAGAATGCCTTGCGAATCATCGGAACGATAGTGGAATGAGGAAAACAAGCATAGAAAACCACAAATGTAATTATTGTCTTTGTTAATAAATAAATAAAGCATTCTGATAACCTTAGTTATCTTAGTTTAATATAATTTCAATGTATTATGGACCTATATAATATAGAGAAACATTTTTGCTATTTATGTCTGTGTCTAGCTGTGTGTCTAACTTTAGCTATATAACGTTACATGTTTTAAGGCTGATTTGTGCGTGATAGTCCCGCATTTACATATTATAAGGGTTGTCCCATTTCATAGGGGAAGATTTTCAACCATTACCCCTTGTGACTCTCTTCTGAGGGGCAAGCCGTGGCTCTGAAATAACGGGAAGGGATGGAAAAGGGAAACGGGATTGGGCCACAGTCTGTTTGGTCTCCACCCCCCACCAGTACTGTGTATGTGTTTGGTCCCCATCCCCCACCAGTACCGTGTATGTGTGCCATTAATGCTGCATGCTCCTGCCACGGTGTAGGCCTATGTAAGCCGGATGAGGTCACAGACTAGGCCTATATGCACAGACTAGGAGATTAATCCACTGCCATGTCTTAATCGGCATGTTCCATTTAACGCCTCAGGGACCCTCATGTCAGGAGTGGCGGGGTCCCCCTCAGGCTTTCTCCATGACTTTGCTAATGCTAATGTAGTGCTGGCATGGAATGGGTTACATGTTGTAGGTAAGCAGATTAGCCCTACCCAGAGTACAGACGCCCCAACTAACCCTGTGTCTCAGCCTGCTGCTGGTGTTGACATGTAAACAGACCTGGCTACAGACCACACGGCAGACAGCGGGGTCCTAAAATGGCCAACACTCCAATCGACAGGTCTTAAATACGAGTTGGTAGGTCTACATTTTTTATTTGGAGTAGGAAGTTGCAATAACGGCTCTGGATCATTTTAAAATGTGATTGGGGAAAATGGCCATTCTGCAACGTAAGCAAGAGCCAGGCTTTGACAGTATGAGAACCGTAACCACACACTGTATATCTGACTGGTTCTCACCCTTGGGAGTGGCACTAGATTATCTTTTCCATTTACAAACATCAGAAAAGCAGCTACTCCGTAGTCTGCGCCGCTGTGAGCAGGTTAAAATTAGGAAACTTCCTTTAACACCCCGACCCTCATTCTTGCACTTTTAGACTTTGAAATCATTGCCAGTAACATAATAAACAACATTTGTACATAGGCTGCACTGCACAGAGGCTACTACAGGTCCTACTTACAGGTATCAGATGCACTCTAAACAACCTCTAACCCCATACATGCCATATTAGTCTATTCTGTTGCTTTAGAAAGGCCACCAAGCGTGAACATGGCATGATTAGAGGAATGCTATCAACTTACAGCTATGGAAATAAAATGCAAATATGGAAATAAAAAACAATGTTTTCGAGAGAGCTTTGAAGGGTTCCAGACTAAAGCCCAATTTATGCTTCTGCGTCGAATTGACGCGCGGCTACGCAAGGGCTCTCCCGGTTTATAGTTCTGTGTTGGTCTTTACGGCTCCGCGTTGGTCGGTGTACTCATAGCGGCATAATAGCGATGCTTGTTGTAAAGAAAATGTCTATAATGCATTGA
The DNA here is from genome assembly GCF_963989245.1 of Nansenia antarctica. Classification (NCBI taxonomy): domain Eukaryota; kingdom Metazoa; phylum Chordata; class Actinopteri; order Argentiniformes; family Microstomatidae; genus Nansenia; species Nansenia antarctica. Next base: position 56,234,967 of record NC_137674.1, on the reverse strand, counting down.
AATGACAAATGACAAGATAATAAGATGGTGATCATCATTTTTCAAATCTTTATTAATAAGTAATTACAGAAAAAGTAAATGACATTTCTGTCATGACTTCTGCATTTACGAGAGAGTCGGAATGTGACGCTACCAAGCGGACCAATCACAGTTCTTATAGATAACTTTACATTATATGTCTATCATAAATATCATTGAACAGCCATGGGGCTCCCTGTAACTAATAATTTATTTCTAAATAAACAGGATTGTACATCTCGTAAATGTGAATCGCGCTATGGGAAGGCTGTGCCTGACGCTTCCATAGGGCACTCCGTTGGAACGGTGTACTCAAAGCGGCATAATAGCGATTTTTTTTGTTATGCTTGTTGTAAATAAAAGTTCTATGATGCATTGAAATGACATTAAACTAAGATAATACGATGGTCATCATAATTTTTCAAATCTTTATTAATAAGTAATTACAGAAAAAGTATTTTGGCATTTTGCCTACGAGAGAGTCGGGAATCATATCGGAATCATGTGCTACCAAGCGGACCAATCACAGTGCTTACGGTTGCGTAGGCACTGCCGCGTAGTTAAATTTTTGGAGCCTACGCCGTCGATTTTACGCAGAAGCATAAATTGGGCTTAACTGTTAAGTTTCAACATGACTCATGCCATCTTGTAATCAATAGTGCATTAGATTTATGTGGCCAATGCCCAACCTGTGCACCTCATTAGTTCCTGCCTGCGCTTGTCTCGTAAATGTCCCAACTACTGTAAAGAGAACTTATTACAGAGGGCGCTCTGGGCCGCTCTGGGCTTGTGACAACTATATGCTGCTCCTATACCACTGAAGAAATGAAACATTAGCTTGTTGAAGCTAAGCAAACAGTAGCTTGGTGAACTTGCTTACTGGTAACTTGCTTGTTGGACTCGCTGGCTTGTTATGTTAATTTAGCCTATTCAGCTTCCCAGGTATGTTCTTTATGCTATTGTGTTGCTGAATAACTGTTAATGTGTTATGTTAACATACCTGACTTCTATTCAGCCTGTTGTTCTGTGTGCTATTGTGTAGTTGAATAAACTTGCCTTTCCAGATTAAATGTCTGTTCTTGGTCTTGGATTTTGTGAAATACGTTTATAAATAAATGCGACTTATAGTCCAGTGCGACTTATATATGTTTTTTTCCTCTTCATGGCGCATTTTTTGACTGATGCGACTTATTCCGTTGTTAAGTCGTGACGTGTTTCCGGGTCCAAAGTTGGCTGAGGCGCTGTCTTCGAAATACCTCAGTAATAATTATAATTACTTATATTTATATAGCGCTTTAACGAGGCTCAAAGACGCTGACAAATATGGGAAAAAACGGGAAAGTGCTGTGTCCCTTGTTGTATGAATAGATCAGAGTCTAAAAACCGATTGAACTGTCATTCTACCGCTGTAGTACACTGGTACGATGATGCAGGGAATTTCTAGTTTGGACCCGGAAATTGCAAAACGTCACGTTTGACGTCAGACTTAACAACCGAATACTCCGGAGCGACTTATAGTCCGGAAAATACGGTACTTTCAAAAATACTGTTTATTGTTAAAGAAAACCTTTATTCGCATCAATTAAATCAAGATATTGTGTGTTTGAGTTCCAACACATGCTGTTGTGTCAGCTGTATCTTTCTATTTTACCTCTAATTATATGTTTAATACTGTTACCACACTCATTATTGTGGGTGCCCTGGGGAGGAGTAGTGTTGTTAAAGGTGGTGATGGTTGCTTACCTTTCAGAATGCTTGACTGGATTTGCAACACTCCCACTTGCACCACGCCCACCAGCACTCCAAGATGAACGAATGCTGCTCAGAAGGACTATAGTATCATAATGACTGTCATTACACTCACTGGAACTCGTCTCTCAATGAGATCTCTTTAATGGTAGACCTTTGTGGAAAACAATATAGGCCTACTTTGATGCAAATAAGACTAGCCTAATTAAATGCCATGATCAGTGTGATTATTGGAAGAGCTTACTTTTTTACATAAGGATCAAGCTTGCCTGTAACAAACAACCAACCAATCAAGAAATTAGGCACACCCTCACATCACATCACACACATTGATGTTTTTGTCTTTGCATTCTCGATTATGGTTGATCTTATAGGCTTACTTTGAGACAGAACATGTAATGCAAAGAACGGGAAGCGACGACTCATGTGGGTATGTCTGCTGTCCGCAGTGTTTTTGCTACCTGACTACCGTCCTATCAAGCTGTGTTTGTATAACATGAGGCATCCACTCTCACGGGGCTAACCCGGCTCAAAGCATACCTCACAGCAGCACTGTTGCATCACTCGCTTCCACTCTACTCTCCACAGGCAGAGAGAACAGAGACAGGACAGGGCTTGTCAGGATCCAGGAATGCCTCTCAGAATGGATGATATTCAAGCGCTAACTTCCATTGATGCTGCCGAACAAGGGAAGTGATGTTGCTGAAACAAAGGCAGTGTTTGGAAAGGGATTCTTCTCTTTCATTCTTACTTCACTGCCCTGTCTTTCTTTCACTAATGTGATGGCTGATATGTTATGAAATGAGACTTTATTTCTTAGCTTTTTTTTTTTTTTTTTAGTTGACACCCCAGGATGAACAGGAGACTCCTGACTTGAAGCCATGGCATGACCAAAGTGAATTCCATTCATTCCTGCCAATATCCTCCCCCAACACCAGGCATGTGTGGGCGTTCCTCCCCTCCCCCTCTCCTCCCCTGCTCCGCTCTCATGCGCTAGGCCGCAGGCATGACACAGATTAGCCGATTGGCTCCCAAACATTTCCTTCAAAGCCTTCCTCACAGGCACAGTGGAAATGGCTCATTGCGGTATTAACGCACCCTCACGCCTGGATGGGAAATGTAGTTTTGTTTCCGATTGCAACCCTGGTTGCCAAGCAATGACAGTGGGACGACAGGGCCTTGCTCAAGGTCACCGCGTGCCACACAGATCAGGACCTGTCACACCCCGGTGCTCCAGCCTCTCTGCTCTGGCCTCTCAGCTGTTTAGCCCTGGGTGATGACTCCTGTGCGGCAGCAAGGAATGGTTGAGTGAACAGTGTTTTGGCACTCTCTATTGGAATGTCACACCAATGTGGTGTGGACACAGTTTTCACATAACATCAGGGTCCACTGCGGACATGCAGGCTTCACCAGGGGTGAGGGGCTTCGTGTTTTTACCACTGGTCTTTCATGAATTCCTGGAATTGTCTAGACTACAATGGCCACTTGCCACAGAGAACATTTTTTTTAAACTGACACAGCATGTTTGGATAATGATCCTTTGCAAGGATAAATATTGGCTTTCAAATAGGGGTGGGTATCGCCACTGAAAACGAATCGATTCTGATTCACAAGGTTTCGATTTGATTTGCGATTCAATCCGATATCGATTTGAATATTTAGTTATAATACCAATTTTGCTTGAATATGAAAGAGATTCTCAGAACTAATGCTATAAATGGTTCATGGAACCCTCTAACATGTTGCATTGTTAAAAATACCAATGTTTACATTAAGAATTGACTCCAAAGCAGTTAGGCCTACATGAATGTACTTTTTATTGGAACATAAATGACCATGACCAGCGAGATCTGGCTACAAGATCTTGTTGCGGGATGAAGCTGCAAGCACAAAAATGCATAAAAGATCGATCTCAGGATTTATGAATCGATAATCGCTCATTCATTTCAAATTATTTTAAATCTATATATATTTTGTTTTTGAATAACTTTTTTTTAACCCAGCCCTACTTTCAAACTATGCAAATCCAGAGTGAGGACTAGTTAGTTTTAGGAAATTGACCTAGCGCTCTGACTGGTGTACTCTGCATTCCTTGGGAGGGGGGACAGCTAAAGGGACCAAGATTAGACATTCTATGAACAGAGCTCTCTAAATTCTCTAAATTCTCTTGATTCCAGAGACTTTACCATTTGAAATGATCCCCTATATATTTGTTTCTAAAAAGCAGTATGTAAAAATGTTTTGGAAGCATTTTGCATGAGTAGAATTGCCTGCATGAGGTGATAACCAGCACACTGATGCATTGCTTTCATATAGCCTAGGTCTACTAGAAGGGTATGCCGAAATGATATTGATAACATCGATGACAATGATGATTCTAGAACATGCTGCACAGTTTTGTTTTTGTCTGAGGTGAACCAGTCCCCAGTGAGAGAGATTGTATTTTGTCACATAGTTCTCCCTGCAGTCTTCCTCGCTTATGAGCAGCTTGTTTATAGGAGTGGTGCACATTTACAGAGCACTTTCCTTTGCAGCTTTGGGGTTTGTCCCAAAGGAACTCCCTCCCTTGGCTACAAAGTTGAAAGGAAGAGTCAACGGATCACATTTCATGTGGTGGTTGAGATGTTCCTACATTTTAGTGATGTGAAAATAACACAAACACAGCAGCCCCTATTAACTTTGACAACGTTTGGAACATCTAAGGAACACCCCAAAAAATTATCTCTCCACCACAACAGGGCTCACAGAAATAGTCGAAGCTCCACCAATCCATTTGAACAATGTAAGCACTGCAGCCCCTGGTGAAGTCACCCTGCATGCTCCATCTCAGATGACAACGCACCCACAGGCCACCCTGTGTCTGCTGCTGCAGCTGGGGGGACGTACTAGGGTGAGGGTGCTCATTCTGCTCAATGCTCTTCTGAGGTTTCTGTCAGAGTGGAGGGGTTGGTACGACTCTGCGTCTGCCCGATCCAAGGCCAAGCTACAAAGAGTCGTACGGACAGCTGAGCGGATCATCGGCTGCCCCCTGCCTCCCATCACAGACCTCCATAGCTCCAGATCACTGAAGAGAGCATGCAAGATTGTGGCTGACCCCTCACATCCAGCTCACAGCTTGTTTGCATTACTCCCTTCTGGACAGCGGTACAGGGCCACCAGGTCAAAAACATCACGCCACTTGAACAGTTTCTTCCCCAAAGCCATAGCCCTCCTCAATAACTCCTGATCATTGCACCTGGCACTTTACATGTTCTTGCACTTAGTTGTACAGTATATTTATTCATAATATTCACTCATATTGGTACTGCATATTTTGTCTTGAGTATTGTATTGTGTATTGTCGTCTTGCTGTTGTATGTTGTATGTACTGTAGCTTGTTCAGCATGGTAGAATACCAAGTCATGTTCCTAGTGCACTGCACATGGCGAATAAAGTTGAATTGAATTGAATTGCAATCTATTCACTCTCACTACGTGTAGCCCACAAGCCCAGAGAACAGGAAGTGTGAATGCAACTCTTGTTAAAAGGGAAGCTGTGGGAACCGTGGTTGCTATTGAGAGTCTGAGATTAGGAAGTCTGTCTCAGGCAGTTTCAGTGCTGCATATACTTGCATAAAATTGTTTTATAATGTAGCCAGAGTGCCCTATAGGTGATTTTCTTACAACGCTGTTTTGCTCTAATTGAAAACACTCAATATTCACCCAAGATAACTTGAAACTATAAAGTGAAAATGGTCCGCAATCACAACCATCAACCCAAGAGTCATAATTTTCCCACACCCATAGGCAAACTAGAGAACCCCCACCTAGTCTCAGTCTCTGTAGGCTACATCTTAATGTCTGTTAGGAAGTGACTTAATGGGAATTTAAAGGCGTGCCAGCAAAGATGCCTACCCTGGAAGGTCTCTGGCCATGCACCACCCTTAGCCAAGGTGTTAAGAGGGATCAAAACCTAAAGGACAGGATCAGTTATAGGAGTTATTAACCCCTTAACCCTCAGAGGCTCAAAGACACCTCTTTGAGACAGTGCTGTCGGACATCCGATGAATCGAACAATTTAACAACTACCTAAGTTAACCTAGACAGAATAAAGTGGAGAATAGCCTATAAGCTATTGTTTGCACTGTCTCCAATTTGAATAAAAATGCTTGCCTGTCCAATCAAATGTTTTGTGGACATGTATGACGCATTCTTTCTCGAAATCATCAGCGGTTTTGTGTGGCAGCATGGCAAAAAAACTCGGTTCCTGGGGGAATGGATTAGAAACCAAATATCCCACAAAACAAGGAATCCAAAACCATTTAAATTGAAACGATCAGAGTTTCTCTTTGAATGTAGCGGACGGATGACATGTTCTACACACCGCCCGATTTAATACAATGGATGTCAATACCACCGACCGAATGGCTTGTTGAATCTGATGTTTTCTGAAATACACAGCCCACCCAAAATTACAGAATTGCTTTATTTCACAGTTTCTGTGTTAGTAGGGTCATCAGAGTCCCACATGTTGAAAAGTGAGTTTTTCATAACATGGGACCTTTAACCACGCATAATTGCTGGCACTTAATGCAAAATGTCAGCTTTTCCGCACGAAACCCCCAAAGCATATCCCATAGAGTCTGACATGGCTGCTTCTCCCTTCCCATCACAGCGTCTTTACCCTCCCTGACACCTGTGTCCTGATCCCCTGTCCTGGAGTCATGCCATTCAGACTGCCGCGTGCCCTGTACTGAAGTCCCCAAAGGCCAGAACGCTGTCCAGCCAGCAGCCAGACCAGAGTGTCGTCTGCTGGTAAATGGCAGCTTTTATGGGGGGCAGGGGAGAGGCGTGGCAGCTGACAGGATAATAGATTAAACATGGGCGGCGGCTTGATGCTCTTACCTCCTGCTACCAGGCACCCCCCCTCCCCCGTCTGCTTAAGCACTGCTCCTGGTCCTGGCATGTCAATCTGACTAACCCATCAATGTTTATTTAGTCATTTTGTGCCTGTCAGAATCATTGGCTGGGAAGGGCAAGGAGATGTTAAGTGTAGGGTTGCCTGTTTTCAATGTCATAGTTGATGAGTGAGTGGCAGTGCACCCAGAGAGGTATGAGTAGGGTTGGGTACCGTTTGGGTTTTATCCGGTACCGGTACCTAACCGATACTTTAAAAACGGTACCGGTACCAAAACGGTACTTAATTCGGTACTTTTGATTTTTTTAAATGACATATATATATACTGTATATATATATATATAATAATAATAACACGGTCGACAACATTAAACAGCTTTTCACTTTTTTATTGCTGAGGCACAATATATATTAGTTAAATATACACTCAAATTAAAATAAATGAAAATAAAACTCCTGAGCCTTGGGGACTCCATTAAGCTGGGGGTGCCTATCGTTGGTACTGATGTCGAATACGAGTACACACTTGTTCGGCAGCCCCTCAAGGACATCAGAATATTCTTAGAAAAGGGATCTAGTGAAGAGGCCTGCATAGCCCCCAGAACCAAGAAGACCGAGAGGAAATATAGCTCTGATGAACTGGAGCCCTCCACCTCGTCCAAATCCAAACTCTATTGCCGCTCAGCTACTACTACTCCCCTCCCCCTCTCTGGTCCATGATGACATAACGATTGATTTTTCAGACACAGTAGTAGGATAAGGATATATCTACATGATCTGACACAGTACCCGAATATCAGGAGATCCCCGATCATGTTGTCCTTGTCCACCTCGCAGAGACGCAGCCACACATCCGCACTACGTCATCAACAGACGCTTCGAATCCTGGAGTGCACTGTCCAATCAAAGGCATGCGTTCGTAAACTCGCTCTGAGAGCGTCGCAGCGCACACTGGGCCCGACGTTATAAGGGGAGCAAGTCATTTGATTGGACAGAAGGCATTCCACGAGTGGTGATCAGAATTCCAGAACGAGTTTACGGAACGCACCCATAAGTCGAGCGTCGCGTTATGCCAACCCACTAGCGGAAGTTGCTATTAGCAACCTTCTCGTTATCCTTCCGTACTCGCTGCTTCCACTGAGTGGAAATTTAACAGGCGATGTGACGTCACGAGTCACCAGTTGACACCGGAGCGAGATAGAAAAGTACCGAAATGAGGTACCGAAATCTCCTTTGCGATTCGGTACGGGTACATACCGAATGTAAAGTAACCGGTACCTACCGGTACCGATTTTCGGTACCCAACCCTAGGTATGAGTAACAGAGCTGCTACATCAGGTGTGAACGATGTATGGCGGTGAGGCGTGTGTGATAGAGGTGGTGTGATACAGAGGTTGTGTGATAGAGGTGATACACAGGTGGTGTGATACAGAGTAGAGGTCTGCTCGGGCCTGAAATCTCGGCTCTAGTCCGGCCCTACCCTACCCGACGAGCTAAGCATTTACCCCAGCCCAAGCCCTACCCGGGCCCGAAGCCTATTTTCACGCTGTGATGACATGTCGCCTGCGCACACAAACTCACACTGTCTCTCGCTCACTCGCACACTGTGCACACACACACACACACACACACACAAACGAAACGCTACAATGTAGTCGCTACATTATGACTACGAGTACAGTACAGTTCAAGTACAGTTAATTTTTGAAATGCTGCACCTTAATGGATGTTTATTTTATATTATTATTATGATTATATGATATATGATATTCATTTGATTTACTCTTCAGTAAATTGTACTTCTTTATTAGTAGCAGCAAAATGTACATACTTTATTTTACTTAAGAAAGAAAGACTGTTTGTTTAGTAAAGCACTGTTTAATAATAATAATGAAGAAGTTAAACTTTTTTTTAATGTAATGCCCTGCTATACCGAAAACCTACCGAACCGTGACTTAAAAACTGAAGGTACGTACCGAACCGAAATTGTTGTGAACCGTTACACCCCTAATGTTTATATCAACGGTAATCAAGTGCTTTAGTTGGCAAGCGAACTAGGTGATGGTAAGCATAATACGAGTTAACTCGCTGTTAAATTAATGTGAAAAATATGATGATAAATACATATAAAACGGAGGTTTGATCACTATTGTGTACATGTAATTTACACACACCCAACTGGATCGGAAGGAGGAATTCATTTTTCGCACATTAATATTGATTTCTTTTTTTGTTTTGGCATGTCCGTCGGACAACTGCAGGAGGAAGTCCACTTGTCCGAACATAAAATATACTTGTCCCGGACAAGTGGACAAGCCTTAATGTTGAGCCCTGCTATTTAGTCCTTATGGCTTAATAGCACAGGGAGGGAGCGTCTCGCTTCCCTAACAGTGTTGCCAGATGGGATTGATTTCCAGCCCAACCATTTACATTACATTAACATTTTTGGCATTTAGCAGACGCCTTATTCCAAAGCGACTTACAATCAGTACATTTGACTAAGCAAGCAACCACAGTCTAAAAACCGCCCATTGTGATCATAAGTAGCCCAATTGGGAGGGAATACGGCCAATCAGGCAACACTGTTCCCTAATTCTCCGTTCTGAGGAGAAGCTGTCACGTGACATATCTTTTTAGACAGTTAATTTATTGACAAATTACATTGTTTACAAAAATTACTTTCATCATCAACCACACACTGTTAAGGCGTTTATTATATATAGCAGTTTTATGACGTGATTAAATGTTAAAAACATGTCTGGTTTTATGACGGTTTGGGGAAAAAGCGTTGCTATTTTTAGAAACCGCGGTTCTCGGTTTAACCGTAAAACCGTCCAACCCTAGCGGGCACCCAGTTTGGGAAACGCTGTTGTAGATAAATCCGCCCTCAACCCCATTTACAATAGATTTGACAGGATACTCACATAAAACAACAAGTTCAACATCAGGAATCAATAACTTTGAAATTCTTTGCATTTCAACAGACTGGGAGGGCTAGGCTGTTTATTCTGCATCCACCCACGCAGCACACCTGGTGTACAAGGTATAATTTACTACGCTTACTGTATGTGCGTATTACACATAGTTGATGAACTTATTGTTTGCAACATTCAGTATAACCGAAAACATTAAATTAGATTGGCTACATTGGAAAAGCTCATCAATATGGGTGAATCTCACACTTCCATGTTCTCCCCCATATTCAGCTGTTGTCTTGTTTTAATAGCTGTTGAGCTGTCAGTCCGTTGCATGATACCTTACTGGGGTGTGACCCTGAAAAATGCATTCCCCAGCTTCCAACATGCTCAAGAGAGAGTGTTAGACTGCCACAGGGCGGAGACTCAACCTTTGATGTCCTTTCGTTGGGACAAATACAAAGTATTAATCTCTTATGTAAACTGTGCGTGGACTCCTCATAACAAGATAACACAAACTGCAGAGAAAGGTGTAGGCAGGAAAGGTGTTGCCAGCTGAACACCAATAAGAAACGGCTCTCTGAAGTAGAGCAAAAGAGGGACCAAAGGAGCAGGAAGCTTATCCAAGTCTTTACCAGGTTGTGGCTGAACAGTCATGCCACCTAGCCTTGTCCCTTGTCCTGCCACCTAGACCCAACCCCCATCACCGCCCACCATGGGTGAGTGGTTTTCTGGTTGTAGAAGTTTCGTGACTAAACTGCGCCCAGTGTCCGCTTTAGATCTAGTCAGGCATGACATGTGAAAGGGTGGTGTCAACCAAACCTTAAACAGCGAGTCATCACACTACCCTGGACAACCCCTCACACCTACAATACCAGAGTTCAGGTAAATAATTTCAGAAAATGTGGTTACACCTCAGCTAGAGTCTGTACAGTTAGTGAACAGTTAGTGATTTCAATCTAGTTATGGTTTTGTAACACAAGCAGTGGTCCCGTTGAAAGCACTCCCCCCTCTGTGAAGATATTATTAATCCAATAACTCAGGGTTCCTACAGGTTTCAATATAAGTCAAATTTAACACCTTAAAATACTTTTTAAGACCAGATGAATTTTAGAGCTAGTTGAAAAAAAAATATATAATGTAAAAAAAAAAAAAAAGTCCCAGAATTAGGCTACTTACAAAGTAAATGTATTCACGTTCAACATAAGAACGAACAGTAAACAGAACTGGTGCCCCATTGACATAAGGTTTGGCAGAGTTGTGTAATGTGTGCAGTCCACAGCTCCCCACGGCAACAAGCTGAGCACATCCATACTGTTCTGCATGCTCTTGCTGGAGAAGTTTGAAGAATTTGCTGTTTACATTGGCATTGCTAATGAAAAGTATCAATTAATAAATTAAGCAATACTTGCTAATAAATAAACATTAACTCAAGTTGGTCCACACACTCCTGAGGAATAATTCTGTCATTTATGCTATTATATCTAGTATTGTGTTGATGAGCAATAGAAATGAATCAAAACATGGATAGAATAGGCTAACTATATGCAACTGTTCTATGCAACAGAACAGATCACACAGCATTTCTAATGAAAACAATCAACGAATGTGAGTCTAATACCAATACTTGTTAAATAAATATAGGCTACATATTTAATAATCAATATATCATTACTTACTTTGACATGTTCAATGAAGTCCTGCGCGCATGTCCATCATCAGAACGAATGGACCGTTTTTTACTTAGATGAGGTCTCTCTTGATGTGCTCCGTATGACGTTTTGTCACCACCGCACTCAAAAGTTTCACGATATCGGAATTTGGGAGTATGTTTTTTAAAAGTTCAGCTATGCTATCGTTGCTGTTGTACGATTGGGATTTAGCTGCAGTATTTAGCGCCCACAGCACCTGTGCTAGCTCAAGCTTGTTTACTACCTGGGTGTTCTCTGAAAAGTTCTCACCGGGGGCTGCAAAGCTAGTGTTTATTGGTTCCAGACCTATTTCCATACTATTGTTGGGGGCGGCGGGGGGAACTGATGGGCTAATTACCATACAGCTTACGTTGCAAACCGGACATTTCCCCCGAACATATTTAAAAGCGATACAGAGAAGTTATCGCAACTGAGATCGCAAAGACCTGTCAACTCATATTTAAGACCTGCCAAAGACTGTTTTGGCCACTCGTGTTTAAGACTTTTTAAGGCCTGAAATCAAAATTAGGACTTTTTAGGACCTGTTCTCTGTGGACCCTGACAATACTAGCTTAGCTGTGGTACCTTGGCTACAGCCAAAGCACACATGGAAGAGGGAACCCTTTGAATACTTATGGGGCTTTTCCACTACGGTGCTGACCCGGTGCTGACCCGGGTCAGCCCGCTTCGGTCTGCTTCTTGTCCCCTTTTCCATTAGTCGTCCCAGGTCGGTTCGGTTCGCTTTGGCTCGCTTCTTTAGCTCCACATCGACCCCAGGGTCTACAATTTCATATCCGGGTCTCTTTGCCAGGCTGCGTGTGACGTGTGACGCTGCACACCGTTGATTGGTCAATGGAAATCGTCATCCCATGTCCCATCCCATATATTTCTTCACTAACCGCCATCTTGAAATACCACATTCGCTCTAAAAAAATGTCACTACAGTTTCTGTAATAGCTTATTAATAAAGATTCGAAAAATTATGCTGACCATCGTATTATCTTAGTTTAATGTCATTTCAATGAATCATAGAACTTTTATTTACAACAAGCACAACACAAAAATCGCTATTATGCACCGTGTTTGTCCGTGAATAACACCGGCTGTGGAGGTGGTACAAACACAATACTCCTTTGCTAACTTCACCATCTGTCTACGGTCATTTTGAGCCCTTAACCACCGCGCTGACACCCCGAGAAGTTATGCTTTTAACCGTAAACTCGATGAACCGGGAGTTCACCCGGCCGCTGCTGCTGTGCTGTCCAGCCATTTTCGCCGTTCACCCATGAGTCAAATGCCGGTTTTAACAGGGAATTCGCTCCGCGCTGTGTCCACGGTGATAGGAGTGGAGGATCGACTCCATTCAAAAACTTTTGGATTCCCTGGTTTCTCCTCTTTCCGGACACGTTTGAATTGTTATCCTAACCCCCGGTAAACCGAAGTTATTAACCCGCAAACGGCACCGTGTTTGTCTGTGAATAACACCGGCTGTGGAGGTGGTACAAACACAATACTCCTTTGCTAACTTCACCATCTGTCTACGGTCATTTTGAGCCCTTAACCACCGCGCTGACACCCCGAGAAGTTATGCTTTTAACCGTAAACTCGATGAACCGGGAGTTCACCCGGCCGCAGCTGCTCTGCTGTCCAGCCATTTTCGCCGTTCACTCATGAGTCAAATGCCGGTAGATTCGCGTCTTGTCGGCGTTTCCCGATGATGATACTACAGTTCATAAAGCAGACAAGTGAAGGCAGTGGTTTTAAGGGTTCAAAAAACATGACTTTATTATGTGTACATTAGGGCAGCAACTATCGATTATTTCGATAATCGATTAATCTACCGATTATTTTTCCGGTTAATCGATTAAATCGATTGCCAAAAAAACGGAAAAAATATTTGAAAAAAAAGTTATTTTTTTTAAATTTATTTTTAAAGATTTATTTTGCTAATGTTATTTTATGTTTTCTAAATCAGCCAGGCCTATACATATACATGTGCAACATGAATAAGTATTAATAAAAAATTAAAAATAATATAAATAAAAAAGGCTTTGCTACATCAAATAGGTTTAACAACAGGCCATGGACTATGGCGGTAGATTGTTTCAATAAAGTAGTTGAACTCTAGCTCAATACATGCATTGTTTTAGGTAATAACTTTGCTTAATGTAAAGGTCAGTAACCCAAAGTGCAATATAGGCTACAGACAAGACACTAATGTTTTTATATAACAGATATGCTCCAAAACAATGCAATGTGTCCTCTCACTCCATACAATAGGCTAGGCTACAGTCAGTGTCTCACTCTAACTCACGGGTAGCTTGGTAGGCTACCACTAGCTAGCCTTTAGCTTATCACCTCTGCTCTACCACTGACGTTAGCCAGCTAGCTAAATACACTTGTCATGCAATATTGAATTCATGAATGCGAGCAAACACTCACTGGCTATCGCATTACATTAGTCATTTAGCTGACGCTTCGCCAGAACTCACACTAACGCATTTGCATGGAGAGCAGGAGACCATGGAAGGGCTGAGCCCAGCAGGACTTATATAATAAAACAATAGGAAGTTAGCTGTAACCCTCCTCTATAGAAACATAGTTAGTGTAACCCTCCTCTATAGAAACATAGTTAGTGTAACCCTCCTCTATAGAAACATAGTTAGTGCTCTGGTTCTCAGCACAGCTACGCAGACTACAGCTGGACGAGCAGCGTAGTGACAGTCAGCTAGCGGCAGCAGCGAGCTAACCCTGCTAGCTAACTCACTAGCATGTCCTGACAGCAGACAGCAGACAGCTTCACTCTCAAGGCTTTTGAGTAGCATGATTTAAATGTAGCCGCTGCGCCGGTGTAGGTACCGGATTTTCCCACTTTTCCGGTTCCGGTCATAGGTTCTGTCCTTTCCGGCCATAGGTAGCGCTATGATTCGCGATGCCTACACCGGCCGCAAGACAGTGTGGCGTGCGTCAACAGGAAGTAGGTTTGTTATGGGAAAAAAAAAGTTTAAAAAAAAAAAAAACGACGAATCGATAATGGCATTCGTCGCCAACGAATTTCGTTATCGATTATTATCGATTTAATCGATTCGTTGTTGCAGCCCTAGTGTACATAGCTTCCTCTCTCTCTTTCTCTTTCTCTCCCAAAAAATCACTGTTGTTGCTGTGTACACCCGGAAGCTTTTTGCCAGGCTGCGTGTGACGCGTAACTCCGCCTACTATCGTCTACTCCTCCTACTAGTCCGGGTCGGTTTGTGTATAATGGAAAACCAGAACAGATCAAAAGTGACCCGATCCGATCCGAACCGATCCGAACTGCACTGACCCGGGCTGCTGATGGAAAAGCACCATTAGTCATCCGTAGACAAATAGCCTTGCACACAGAGCAGGAGATCACTGTTAATATCCCTCAGGGATTGATCTGGATTAAAACTTGTCTGGGAACAATACTGAGAGGTGAGAGGAGGCATGAAGAAAACAGATCAGTCTCAGTGTTTCCTCTACATGCATTTCATCGTGGCGGTCCGCCACGATGGAATTTCCTCCGCCACCATTCAGATTTCTCAACCAAAAAAAAAAAAAAAGATTTAGGCCGCTTTTCAGACCTTCACAGCGCTAGACACACCCACAAGCGCTGAAACTGGACCAGTCCGTGTGTGTCGCGAGTATTGAACTTGAGGCTGCGTTCGTAAATTCGCTCTGAGAGCCCCGGAGCGCACACTGGGTTCAACGTCATAAAGGGACCAAGTCATTTGATTGGACAAGAGGCATTCCGTGAGTGCTGATCAGATTTCCAGAGCGTATTTACGAACGCGCCCTGGCTGTCACCCGAACACCGCGAGCTAGCGTAGTGTAGTGTAGTATAGGATGCGTAGTGTAGTGTAGTGTAGGATGGAGAGAGAGAGGAGAAGCCTCTCTATGTGTTACCTATGTCCAGTGTACTAGAACCACTCTAACAGGAGTGTTTGTCCGTGAATAACACCGGCTATGCCCGGGGTAGAAACACAAGACTATAGCTGGATAAGGTCTACAGGTCTACAGGGTCATTTTAAGCCGTCGACCAGCCCTCTACGACCACGGGAAGTCATGTTAAAAGTGAAGATACTTCTGTTAAACTAAGCTAAGCTAAACATCGCTAATCGCTAACTCCCTCCTGGGCTTAAAGTGACAAGTAATAACGTTGTGAAAAAACCCGTCAGATCAGTGTTTTTGTTTTTATTGACAACGGAATTACATGCTGGAAAAACATGCAGACACAGACAATAAGAGACACACGGGAGAAGTACAGGAAAACATTTTATTTTTTGGGGCCATCCTCGAGTTTTGGCTGAAATTACGTCGTTGTTTTGAGCGCGCGTGCGCGTTTCATGCGCGTGCACGCGAAAAAATCGCGGGCGCGCGCGCGCGGTCAGCACTACCCGCCACCATTGTAAAAATTCCAGGAGGCAACACTGAGTCTAGAGATCTGAGGAACCAGACAATATAATTCACATGTTAAGTCCTCAGATGTCTTTTGTGGTACACAGTATAACAGAGGCCATTAGTGGAGCCGAAATTAATAGTATCGGTTTATAATGTAAAACAAATATTTTGTGTCCTACGCTGCACCCTTGCCCTCGGAAGGCATCTGTCGTCTGTATATGACGTCTGTATCATCCACTCAAGAATAATAGATTTTCCCAATGCTGGCACGTCAACTCTGATTCTCCTGACTCACAGACCCAGAGCTCCTCTCCATTGAATCCCTACCTTCGTCATCATACCTGTCAATCATCGTCAACATTTATCACTGTGCTCAGCATGACATCAACAGATACCCTATCTTATTTATGTTGGTTTTTGGTAGCAGTGATCCGGAGACTAGGCAATGATTCTTATACTTACAGAAGCCATTTCTTCAAAACAAAATATAAGTTGACCGAGGTCTATACTTGAACTTTAATGACGTTACCTTTTTAACACCTTTTTAAATACTTTTTCTGGTCGATGTTTTTTTCCATATATTTGACCAGAAGTCAATTCCTTTCCTTATCCCTATTTTTATAATGGAAGATGGTATAGAAATGTATTTCTGACTTAATTTCCCCAAAGTATAGACTCTGATATGCAATAATGTATTTCACATTTTGAACTTCATTGGTCCTTTTACACTGAACTTCCCTGAAGTAGAAATGCGGTTTGTAGTAATTAGTGAGAACAGCTCCTTACATTCTATTATATTTTGTCTATAAGATAGGGTTAGTCGTGGTCAACATGAGATTTAGCATCCATTTAATTTGGCATCAGTCACCAGAGCAGATACATGATGGATTGTGAGACGTGTTGGGCTGAGGTAAACCACAACCTTTATCTGAATTAATTTGTTTTTATATCTCAGTGCCTGGGACTTTCCCTCTTAAGTGTGGGCTTCCCAGCATAATGCATCCCCCCTCCCACACATCTTTCAACAAACAGCCAATTCTAACCCTGACCCTGTCCTCAGGAGTTGTCTCAATGCACAACAGGGTCAAAAACATTGTCCCAGCCCCAAGCCAACGATGGTGCCCTAGTGTCCATCCACACTGACCCAGCCTGGGCAGAGAAACAGTGTGGGCAGTGTTAAGTACAAACGACCACTGCCTTTTCACTCGGGTGAGCTTGGGACAAGAGGGGCGTTCTTGTCCCCTCTCAGTTGCAAACATTCAGTTAGTTATGAATAACGTTTTATTCCAAAGCCACCGTGTTTGAGCTGGGGGTGTAATTGTAATGGCTGCAGGAAACAGTGAGCCCTATTCTCCCTGCTATAGTGTGTCCTTACTGGCTGGCTGTAATACTGTGCACTGAGCATCAGGGGAAACGGCTGTTTTCAAGATGCATGTTTATATGACTGATTCAGGGAGAAGTGTTGCTGGACCATGTCCAGATTCAGTTAGGGGAGAGTGTGTGCCGCTGGTCGCTGCCCATTATGTAGAGGTAAACAAAGGAAATTTCTCACCTTGTGATTGGAGGAAGTCCTCTTTTATTGGCATTCTGTCCAGTGGTAAGACAAATAAGTGAATTCACACTCAGACAAGGATTAACAAGATAAAGTAAAGAAGAAACTAAAGATGAGGCAATTTAGCAAAATATTTTTTGACTCAGGGTATAACAAGCTATTTGTATGTTTCAATGGGCGATGATCCTATTCCATGACAATAGTCTATCCTCAAAATGACAGATCGTGATGGAGCTTTCTGTTTTGAAGACCCATGCCGTGGTAATGATGATGGATACAGCCTGGCCTCTACTGTTGGGGGTGAGATTTCCTACTGTAGATTATTGAGTTCACTTTGCGTAGCACTGCACATCCGTCAAGGTCAAACTCTGAATCGTGCTGCCCGCGATGGAATCTATGCCATGTTGAAGCTGTCACTGCTATTCACATCACTATTATGTCATTGCTCTGAGGTCGGACAGCACTGGCAGACTTTTTGCCATCCATCTCCACAAGTCTTCTTGACTTCTATTACTCCAGCACCTTAAACACAATGTTAGTTTTTTTCTGAACAGAAATAAAATAAAATATAGAAATACAAGCTTCTTCTTTATCATTTTCCACAACTGAAGCACACATCACCATTGCATGGACATGAATGCATCCATTTAGGCTAATCTGTTTGATTGAAAGACAATGGTTCCTCTTTTCCATCGCCGTGAACAGCTGACGCCTCTGTCACTGCCATGGGCCCCCTCTCCAAGTGGCACTCAGCCGTGTGCCAAACAGGATGCCCTCCAGCTCTGTAAGAGAGCCTAAAGCAGCTGTCAGAGCAGCAGGCCTCCCTCCTGCCTCCCATTTGGCAGATGTGTTCACCAAAGGAAGTAGCCAGGGGAGCAGTCCTGCCGTGAGATGTTGAAGCCGGCTATACCATGTGGCAACGGGGAGAACTGCAGTGGCTGGTTCCAAGAAACATGTTTTCCATTTGAAACTCATGTTAAACCTTTTGTATTCCATCTGTAGTCTGAATTCAAGGCAGAATTATTCCATATTTTTCTTTTTATTGTGATAGAGATAGTAGAGATTTTGACAGGAAGGATGGGTGAGAGAGAGAGAAGGGATGACATAAGTCTGTTATGCCACCAAGTGCCCCAGGAACTAAAGAACTCTTGATGAGAATCAGACCTTTCAATATTGATATGGAAAAAGCAATAAGCCTAAGTGGCTTGGAACTATTCCATTTAGTGACATTATGACTGGCAATGATTCTCAGAGTGCCAATCCTGGACTCAACATTATTGGTTGTTGGGCAGAAATGTTGTCTCTCTAGTCTGTACCAATAAGTCCCAGTCTTATCAGTCATTGAGATGGGGGCGTGGAATTTGCATTGGCACAGTGTTTCTATTAACGGACACACTAATACATCTCCAGACAAAGCTGCTACTGGTGTTCCAGTACATAATCATTCAGATTGCCGGTGATGGGAGTTTATTGTAATTGAGAAGACAATGCTTGTGTGAATGACAGAAATGGCATGTTATTTAGGCTGAGAGGATTATCAGATTACACAAATGAACCCCCCCCAGCCATACAAAATATGAAAGCCTGGTCTTTGACTTAAAGGGGGCTTTTCTGGCATAGACGCTTGTTATCAAGGGTTGGCTCTTCCACATGGGATGCCCGATGCTCTCGAGGACACCAGTATTGTTAATTGTAGGCTAGTGGTTTTAGCACGCCACACGTATTCAACTTTTAGTGTTGCCATTGCCAATGTGTATAGCGACCCTTTCGTTTGCTCCTTTCCAGTCGTAAACCTGCCATGTCATGGTACGGGTCCTGTGAAGGATCTGCCCGGGTGACAGCAGCTGAGGCGGGTCCCTCCCCCCAGTCCCCTCCAGAGAGGCGGCACACGCCTCTCTTGTCTCTCTGAATGGAAGCAGCCCAAGGGGCAGGTTGGGCCCTCCTGTGTTTAAAGTAAAAGCCTGGGGAGTGATAAACGCCCTTCATGCGCAGGGAGACCGTCTGCATGTCCTCATATGGTGAGGAGAGCAGCTCCAGCTCACACAGGCCTTGTTTGGATCCACGCCAGCCCCCCTGCGGAGCCTGGTAAAGGGGGGGGAGGGGTAGAGACATGGGGTACAGTGAACACAGACTGTTGCTATTGTGAGGTCTGTTGGCCACACCACCTCATAACTGTGTATGCTTCATATAACTGTCTGTGCTTCATATGTCTATGCTCGATGCTAGTTAAAGCTGCAATATGTGGGTTATCCCCAGGGATGCCCCAATCGATCGGCTATCAATCGGAATCGGCCGATAATCAGTAAAAATATGTGATCGGGGAAATCCGATAATGCTTTCTTGTCGCCGATCACGGCAACCGATCAATGACGCAAACAACGTGAGCCAGTTCATTGTCGCATACTCATTAACCTAAACTCTCGTATGCTTGTTAGACTAAAATGTGTCAGCGGTGTGTGTGGTGTTGTGTTTATAACATTAGGACTCCAGTTCCCAGTATGCACCGGGAGAGTTGAGCATGAGCAGGAGTTGCAGATACGTTAATTGTTTCCTGTTTTTCCTATCTGGCAAGTTGGCATTTTGTAAATAAAAAGAAGATAAATAGAAGATGTTTAGAATAGAAATACAAACATAACTGTGTGGAAGTAGGCTACTATAAAGTGTGTGAGACAGATACCATATATGCCATCTGCAATTTGTGCAAGGATAAAATACCTTGTAAGGCACTTGAAGTTGCATCACGTCGCGGACCATGAACGAGTTTGAAAAGTTGACCATGGAGAATGAGAAGCAAATGGCAGAGAAACGCCCGCTAAGACAAACCACTATAGAGACCCAAGCGTGTGCATGTCATACTCAGAGATAATAACCGAAACATTCTCAAGTCAATGCAAGACGCGGGATTACCAAGTCAGGGATGTATGGCCCACACGCTTCAGCTGGCTGTCCACGATGGAGTGCTGTCACAGCGCAGCATAAGTGATATCATAGCTACAGGGAGACCCGTCGTTGGCCACTTCAAGCGTTCTGCCCTAGCATATTCTAGATTACAGAATACAGACAACTCGGCCAGCCTATCAAGAAGTTTGTGGAGATTTGTTAAAAGGCTATTAAAACATGTAGACCTATGCCTTGCTTTATCGGATGCTCTAAATGTTAGCTAAATGTCTCCTACACTAATTTTCGTTTTCTTATTAGCCTATTAGTATTAGGCTATTATTTGATCGGCCGATATTGCTCATAGATTATCGGTATCGGTGGCAAAAAATGGTATCGGGGCATCCCTAGTTATCCCCCTTGAAAATGTCACTATGTAGCCATGCTGAATCTTACTTGTGATGCATTGGCAGTCTGTGACGGTGTAGTGCACCTGCTGAGACAGCCTTGTCTGAGTTTTGTTTTTGGAATGGGGGATTTGTTTGAAACTGTAGGATTAGTGAATACAACGTGCTGACCGGCTCATTTCCGTGTACATGCTTCCACAAACATTTCCAAACTAAATAGCCATATCGGTCCTTTGCTAGTTTCCAGGTAATGTAGCTAGGTCCTAACAAAAAAGAACAAACGAACAAAGTTCGAACACATTACACCAATCCTGAGATCCCTACACTGGCTGCTAGTCTCAGAGAATTTAATTCAAAGTACTCCATTGCATACAAATCACAAAATGGTCTTGGACCAAAATACATATAAGATCTCATCCCACCCTATATTCCAGCAAGGCCCCTAAGGTCAGCTGCGACTAATCAACTGATCATTCCAAGAGTGAAAACAAAACACGGTGCAGCAGCTTTCAGTCACTGCTGCATGCTCCTGGAACAAACTCCCTGAAGAAATCAAACAGGCCCAAACCCTAAAAGTATTTAAAACCCTAAAATCTAAGCTAAAATTTAATTAAATAAAAACATTAACAGTTATTCTACTACACAATAGCATAAAGAACAGGCTGAATAGGCTAAATTAACATAACAAGCCAGCGAGTACAACAAGGAAGTTACCGGTAAGCAAGTTCACCAAGCTCCCGTTAACGTTTCAGTTAATTTCTTCAGTGGTACAGGAGCAGCATATAGTTGTCACAAGCCCAGAGCGGCCCAGAGCACCCTCTCGCGGCTGTAGACGGTAATGTTTACTCCTTGGTTTGTCAGTCAGTATGAAATTATATATATTTTTATATATAAGTCGCACCTGACTAAGTTGCAGGACCAGCCAAGCTATGAAAAAAAAGTGTGACTTATAGTCCGGAAAATACGGTATGCTATACAACTCTCAAAACACGGGCCACAGCAACCCATGCTGATGGTAATAGTGAGGGAATCCGTTGACCCTGCAATCATTTTAATTTCCCCGACTTGTTTAGAAGGCAATTGCCAATTAGAGGCACGCTTAAAGTCAGTTCACTGGACCTTCATCACATGAAGCTGATGGTGAATGCCCATAGTAACCCCAACTCAATTCAAACCCTTGTTTTAATTCAAATGTTACTTTTTCAACTATCCTAAGCCTACTTTAAGTAAGCTCTTTCAGCTATATTTACATTAGGAGATTTCCTCGATCTACAGCAGAGACCCTTCAGGTTTGGCAGGGAACTGTCCACAAATGACTTCAAACTCAAATGTGCCAGAAAAATGGGAACTAAAGGCCAATGCACACAGCGTGCGATTTCTGTTGCACGTCAACATTCCATTTTGAAGTTTGAATGGAAGTCTATGAGAACATCGCATCTCAACACACACCGCCCCGATTTTAATCGCACGGCGAAAATTCGATTCCATTCATTTTGTCATGATACAAAATGGACTGTTGTCGCGCAACAGAAATCGCACGCTGTGTGCATTGGCCTTAAGGCGTCAGCCATGTCATAGCAGGGTCCCTGGTTCGATTCCGTCCATCAACATATCCTGCATGTCATACCTCCTCTCTCTCATTACTGTCAGTCTCTACTGTCTCTATCCCAATAAAGCAGAAATGCCCTAAAAACATAGTAGTGTTTCATAAGAACAAGTATACAGTGATTTAAAAACACAATAATGAATAAGACCCAATGTGTTGATAATCAATCTAACTAACTGTCTTATTTCTTCTTACAGTGAAGCCGTTCACCACCACAGTGAAGGAGATGCGTCTGCACAGGGACGACTTTGAGATGCTTAAGGTGATCGGCAGGGGCGCCTTCGGAGAGGTAAAACTGCCCGTCACCCTTTGAATGTACTGTAGCTTTGTCAATCTGTCATTTGAGTCATATCTTTTTGGGGGTTTACACATTGCATTAGTGAAGGCTACATGCATGACCTCTAAAGGGCAGACTTGCCACTTAACCAGCTTGGTTACCTGCTATCATTAGTTTGACTTTTAACATGTCATAAAAATACTCATATAAAGACTCATGATCACAGATTCATATGTATACCCTACCCTCCCCAAAAAAGATATGTCACTTTGGGCCATCAGTGAGTTAACCATTTTGGCTCATACGCCTTTGATCAGAAGACCCGATCAAAACATGGTGTGAACCCCTGCGCAGGGTAGATGAGCGCAACACACATGTTAACCTAGTTAACCGGAATGCCCCATTGAAGTCCGTCGGCATTGCCCCACAGAATGTGATATGAATTAAAATGTTTAGTGTTTCCTCCAGGAATTTTTCCAATGGTGGCGGGTGGCCGTGACCGCGCGCGTAGCGCGCGCGATTTTTTCGCGTGCACGCGCATGAAACGCGCACGCGCGCTCAAAACAGCGTTGTTTTTTTTTTTTTTTTTTTTTTTTTTTTTTCTCTAATCACAGCCAAAACTAGAGGATGGCCAAAAAAAATAAATAATGAATATACAGAATATAAACTTGTGACTGACAGTCACATACACACACAAAGATCATCAGCTATAATATAATACGAAGTAGGCCTACATGAGCACAAAAGCGGCTAACGTTACTGATTAACTGTTTACTGTAGTGCAGAGAGATGGTAGTCGTAGGCGGCGTATCAAATGACAAAGCTAAACGTTTAATGAAGGACATGAACGATTGTCAACAACACACTCAAGCATGCCTGGATATTTGTAAGAACTCTCGCGAGATTTATCAGACTAAACCTGGATTTTCCCTTTAGCGATGTTGATGGAATACCCCCCGGATGTCACTACGGTGGCCTGTACACAATAACAATAATACCACAGTTCACATTTAGACCAATCAGGAGCCCTTGTGTCACGTCGTCAACTGAATGTCATTAATCTGATTTTGGATCAGCGGTTAGAGAGAGATGGGCGTGGATTTAGGTGCACTTTTAGTCAACATCCATTATAGCGCTGATCTAGGATCAGATATATTTTAATCAGCTAAAATTTTTTTTTTTTTTTTTTTTTTTTTTTGGAGAACTTTTTTTTTTTTTTTTTTTGAGAAATCTGCATGGTGGCGGAGGAAATTCCATCGTGGCGGCCCGCCACGATGAAATGCATGTAGAGGAAACACTGAAAGTTACTCTGTTTTCACCCTTCATCGCTGTTTTCACCCTCAACAGATAAGGAGTAGGTTAGGTTTAGGGATGCCCCGACCACATTTTCATTGTGGATAGCCATTTTGAGTACTGAACTTTGAGTATCGGCTGATACCGTGTCCCCATCCAATAAAAGACTCTTAAATTATTAGTATTCTTTTAGAGCCACCCCTTGCACACCGCCTTGCAAAATTTGCAACAAGCAGTTTTACGGGTGTCTGTCTCAAGCGGGAAGTAATTCCAGATCACAGACATGATTGTTATTGTTGTAACCGCTAGGGATGCTCCGATTTATCGGCCACCGATTTAAATCGGCCGATTTCACTCCAAATGACTCGATCGGTGATCGGCAAAAATGGCCGATCGCAAAAACCGATCTTTTTTGCATTGCTCTACTTTTCCGACGTGCGAATGCGGCAGCGGAAGGATCCGTCAGTCGCGAATGCGATGCGGCAGCGGAAGGATCCGCTGTCAGACACGTGCATGGCCATGTCGTCAGTTTGGCAGTTTTTCACAGTGTCCCCCAAAGATCCGAAAAATGCTATATGCAACGTCTGCAAACAAGACATCTCTCGTGGAGGACAGTCAAGTAAGTCGTACAATACGACAAACCTTATACGACATTTGACGAATCGTCATGTAACGGAGTTTCGTGAATATGAGAAGATAAAGGCTGCTGCAACATCAGCAGCAGCGGGCCCGTCTATGAAGCTAAAACAGCCCACAGTTTTGGCAGCGTTTCAAAGCAGCGAGCCATACCGTAGCGATAGTAAAAAAGCAAAAGACATAACAAAGGCAGTAATGGAATTTATTGGGCTAGATGAACAGCCACTATCAGTGGTACAGGATGCGGGTTTCACACGGCTGTTAACCCATTTGGATCCGCGGTACAAAATACCCGGACGCAAGTACTTCACCGACGTCGCTTTGCCCGAGTTATACCAGACCGTATATAACAACATTAACACCCTTCTACAAAGCAACGTAACTGCTATTAGTTTTACCTCGGATATTTGGAGTTCAAGTGTGTCACCGATGTCCATGCTGAGTCTTACCGCACAATGGATCAACGAAAACTTTGAACTGAAGCAGGCGGTTCTACACTCCCAAGAGTTTTCAGGTTCACACACGGCTGCGGCGTTGGCAGGTGCATTCAACACTATGTTGGAGTCATGGAACATCCCGAAAGACAGAGTGCATGTGATACTTCGGGACAATGCCCAAAATATGGCAAAGGGCATGAGAGATGCTGGTCTACCCAGCTTAGGCTGCATGGCACACAGCCTGCAACTTGTCGTGAAAGAGGGACTGTTGTCACAGCGTGCCATCCGTGACATACTGGCTATGGGGAGACGAATTGTCGGACATTTTAAACATTCGTCTGTGTCTTATTCGCGTCTTCAAGACATACAGAAACAGCTTGGTCAACCTCTGCATAGATTGCAACAAGATGTAGAAACGAGGTGGAATAGCTCTTTTTATATGCTACAGAGTCTCCTCGAGCAGAAACGCGTGTTGCTGTCCTATGCAGCCGACTACGATTTGCCATGCACCTACAACGCCAGTCAGTGGAAACTGATGGAAAATATAGTGTCACTACTTACACCATTCGAGGAGCTTACACGAGACATCAGTTCATCAACAGCGTCGGCAGCGGATGTTATTCCAGCCATCATGGCACTGACCCGTCTGCTCCAGACAAGTGCTGAAACTGACCAGGGTGTTAAGACGGCGAAAGAAACACTTTTGGAAGCTCTCCGAAAGCGATTCAGCCTCATCGAATCTGAGCCTCTCTACGTCCTGGCTACAGTACTTGATCCCAGGTGAGTAACATAGGCTATTTTATAGCCTATTTTTTTCTGTAGGTTTACCGCAAATAAATAAATGTCAGGCTAATGATTTATTTTGTCATGAAAGGTACAAGGACCGTTACTTCACAAACGATGCTTGCAAGACCCATGCACGCACATTGCTTTCCGGTGTCCTGGCCACAAAAGCAGGTTAGAACTGTTGTGTAGAATAGAACGTTTAATTTGTCGTATACTGTATAACGAGTACAGAACTGTTAGGCCTGCGTTTAAATGATTGGCCCCGTTTGTCCCTACAGTGTCTTCAGACTTAGACCCACCACGGACAGGCGAAGAAACGCACACAGAGCCTCCCCGCAAAGTGGCCCGAGCAGGGTCGTTGCAGGCCATGTATTCCGAAATATTGAATACTCAGGAGGAACAGGGTGCGCCCGACAGCTGTGATTCTGCAAACTTGCAGACTAAATTCTATCTCTGTGAGGCACCGATAGCACGAAGCGCACCACCTTTGGCTTTCTGGCAGGTCAATAAGGACCGTTTTCCAGCGCTTGCCGAGGTTGCACGTGTGTATCTTGGCGCACCCTGCACAAGTGTTAACAGCGAGCGTCTGTTCAGCACAGCGGCACACATTATTGATGAGAAAAGAAATAGACTATCATCAAAGAATGCAGAGATGCTGATTTTCATAAAGATGAATTTACCCTCCATGCTTACAGAGTGAAGTTCTGTATTTAGAGTATAGGATTTAGCATAGGACTGGGTCTGGCATTCATTTTAATATTTGTAGAAATTAGGCTACCTTTGTTCTTTCACATTCTGTTTGTTCTGTTCCATCTTTGTTCTTTCACATTTATTGTTCATTTGTATTTACACATTTCATTGAAAATCTGAATGTAGAGTTGGGACTGAGGTTCAGATATTTTATTTATTATTATTTATCTTACTGTATGTAGGCATTTGCCCTCCATGCTTAGAGTGAAGTTCAAGTGATATGAGACTTCCATACATATTTTCATATAATGTCCCAATTTGTTTTCCTTTTTTTACCAAGATGTTGGCAACTTGTATAGCCTATTGTTAATTAAAAGAGGTTACATTCAAATTAAATGTGTCATTTAGCATTTGTCTGATATACTGTATATTGAAGTAGGCTATATATATATATACTGAATAATTATTTTGAGGGCCTATTCAGGGGGCAGGGGGAACATTGATTGGATGACACAGGTGGACTTGAGTGAGGATTCCAAGGGCAGGAACACAGGTGGATTTGATCCACCAGTCAGTAGGCCTACAGTTATGTATTTAAAAAAAAAATCGGTATCGGTTGATCTTGGAAAAAAAAATCGGTGATCGGTATCGGCCCCAAAAATCCAGATCGGAGCATCCCTAGTAACCGCCTTGGTGTATTGTCTCAGCTGTGCAGGCATCAGTCGATACTGATTATGGGAGTGGTGCATCTTTAGTTAGGTGTCTGTATTATGTCTAACCCAACAATACTTAATTACTCTGTGCTCCTGACATTTCCTTAGATGTAACTGGCTCTACTGAATTCTCAGCCAAAAAGTAATACTAAATGGCACCGCTAAAGGAAAGTTGAACAGAACAACAGTTTAAGATCCTCTCAAACTCTTTCACCTTGAGCCACCCTTCCACTGTTACCTCTTCCTCTGAAGGAGTACTTGTGAGCTCCCTCTCCTCCCTGCTTCCTCCTCTCTCCGTGCTCCCTCAGGGGTGTTGGTCTGGCAGGGCTGTGCCATTTTTGTGCCTGGACAAATCAGGGCGTGCATGATGGATCAGTTGTTTACGTGAGGAATGTGCTGTACATGTCTCTACATCGCTGCAGATGCGTTCTGTCCCCACAATGTCAGAGTCTACTGTCTCCTCCATTTTAACTCCTTCACTTGCTCTTCAGCTATGGGACACAATTCCCAAACAATTAATGATCAAACAACAACATCACAGTTTCAATCGAGCCAATCAGTATACAGCTCACTTGCAAACCCCCAAGCCTAAGCTTTACTGGTTTAATACTTAATTTTTTTCGTACTAAAACATATTTTAGTAGGTCCCTAGTTGACTTGAACATTGGATTTTATATCCATTATCTGAACACATCATTTCTTAAAGATTACCTTGATGTTCTTTTTGAAGGGCTACAATGCTGTCTGTGACACATCTCTATTTTAAATCCTTCCCAGAAAATCCAGCAGCCGATTCCCCTAATTTTTGGTGTTCCTCGAAATATATTTTTTCCTAAATATGTTCTCAGCAAGGTGCTCCCCCCTTTAATTCCACATAGTTGAACTATATATTCTGAAGTAACTCCATGCCTTCTAAAGTATCTGACTGCGGTGGCTGTTGTGTCTGGTGTTAAAAACCATGGGTTCATCTACACAAGGATGTCAGAATCAAGATAGTTCACTTCCACCATCAAGGAGAAGGCTACAAGAAACTCTGGCAAAATTTCTAACAAAGTTACGAGCCCTTCTGAAGACTGCAAAGGTGAACAAGCTTGTTTTTTTCGCCAAAAAAACTAGAATAGCCTTATGAACTAAATAGACTAGTCTTGATGCAACTTTCAGGCCCACTGTGGGGTACATTGCAGACCATTTCAGGTAACGGTCTGTAGGATACAATATGAATAGTTTTTCGTAGTGCGTATGCCTGAAGAAGGTCTATGAAAGACCGAAAGCTCGCGCAATAACATTGGAATGGCGCATTGGATGAAGGATCATATGGAAGGAAATAAAATGTTTTCCCGATTGCTAAGTTGCAGTGTTCAAAACTGAAGTTACATTGTCAAAACTCAATGTATATATAGTCTATATATATCAGTCTATCTAAAGGCCGATTTAAACTTCTGCGTAAAATCTACGCCGTAGGCTACGGCGAAGCTTGCGTAGGCCCGCGTGGCCTTGCGTTGCCTACGGAGAGGGTTGACGCGCACATCTCCAAAAATTTAAGAACGCGTCAGTTTCTACGCAACCGTAAGCTCTGTGATTGGTCTGCTTGGTAGCACATGATTCCGACAAGATTCCGACTCTCGTCGGCCAAAATGCGGAAGCCATGACAGAAATGTCATTTACTTTTGTAATTACTTATTAATAAAGATTTGAAAAATTATGATAACCATCGTATTATCTTAGTTTAATGTCATTTCAATGCATCATATAACTTTTATTTACAACAAGCATAACAAAAAAAAATCGCTATTATGCCGCTTTGAGTAGAGCGCCCTATGGAAGCGTCAGGCACAGCCTTCCTATAAGGAGCGTGATTCACATTTACGAGATGTACAATCCTGTTTATTTAGAAATAAATGATTAGTTACAGGGAGCCCCATGGCTGTTCGTTGGGTGATCAAATACGTTTTTTCATCACTATTATGCATCGCCCTACCACCTTCATAGCCGGTGTTATTCACGGACAAACACGGTGCCCGGAGGCACCCTTTGCGGGTTAATAACTGTGGTTTACCGTGGGTTAGGATAACAATTCAAACGTGTCCGGATAGGGGAGAGGACAGGGAATCTGAAACCATTTGAATGGTGTCGATACGACACTCCTATCACGATCGACACAGCTAGGAGCGAATTCCCGGGAAGAACTTGTCTCTCCCCCCCCCCCCGCTGTCAACGGGAGTTTCATCCACCAGGAAGCGGTTAACCGTTAACAAGATAGAATAAGAAAAGCATATGTTTCTATGCCGCTATGAGTACACCGACCAACGCGACACGGTCCGCGTAGAACGTAGAACTAGAACGTAGAACTATAAACTTGGAGACCCCTTACGTAGGCTACGTAGGCTACACGCGTAAATTCAACGCAGAAGCTTAAATCGGCCTTTAGGCTTGAGGACTAGTATAGAATAGGAGAGGAAGAAATGAAAGTAAAAATGCACTTAAGCTATGAGAGATGTATCCCATATACCCATTATGCGCATTTTAAGCGCATATAGGACACGCGTGAAGCATTTCTGCGACACGCGTTTCTGTTCACTGTTTTCATTCCCTCATCGCTTATACACATAAGATTGACTGCGCATGACAGTAGTTCAGCAGTCTTTTAGTCACACTGGTGCTATTGAATGTATTTCCAAGTCGCACAGAAATATATTCACTCGCAAATGCGACCAAAACAGTCGCACTGTCGAGCCCTGGTCTATACACACACACACACACACACACACACACACACACACACACACACACACACACACACACACACTGATGAGTCAAAACAGTTTGACCACCTGCCTAATATAACAATTTACCATAACAATTTGGCCCATATCAAAGTGGCTCAGGTCTTTATTCCTGTCCATTTCTCCTGCATCCAACACACAGTCAAAAACTGACTGTTCACTTGCAGCCTAATATATCCCACCCCTTGACAGGTGCCATGGTAACAAGATAATCAATGTTATTCATTTCACCTGTTAGTGGTCATAATGTTTTGCTCTGTGTCTGTGTGTGCCTGTGTGACGGGTGTGCCTGTGTGCGTGTGTGCACGTGCGCAGGCTAGTACTTTCAGTACTTATTAACTGTTGGCATAAATCATCATGGGACATTAAGACGGGGATTGGTGTGAAGTCAGTTTACCTGAAGTAACACTCAGAAACGTTTCCCCATTGGTGAACTGATTGGGGTCTGACGAGGTGATGGACTTTCACTTAATGAAGCGCAACTAATCAATGAGGTGCCAAGTTAATCAATGGCTAGCCCATTAGCTCCTCTGGCCCACAGATGGAGACAGATAGCTCCCATAGCACATCAGCTGTGTGCGTGCGTGCAAGATTTTCCTCTGTGCCGCCTGCTGTCACCAGGCCTTTGTGTGCTTATATTACACATACCCATACCTGGGACATACTTAGTCTTTAGACCTACAGGTAGGGTTGACATACCTAGTCTTTAGACCTACAGGTAGGCTTGACATACCTAGTGTTTAGACCTTTTCAGCGACACCTCAGCTGTGGCCTCTGAACTCCGTACTCACCTCTTGGAACCCAACACACACACACACACACACACACACACACACACACACACACACGCACACACGCACACACACAAGCAGTGCCTTCGGAAAGTATTTTTCAGACCCCTTCCCCTTTTCCACATTTTGTGTTATAAACTCAATTTAAAATTGATTAAATTAAAAGAATTTGCCATCAATCCACACATAATACCCAAGAATGACAAAGCAAAAAACACGTTTGATGAGTGTTTTATTGATGAAATTTTTGCATTTTAGCTTATTTTAAGTGTGTGTCATAGCAAAGGGTCTGAATACGTATGTACATAGGTATTTCTGTATTTCAATTTTAATATATTTACTGAAATTAGAAAAGTATTCTTTTTCGTTTTGTCATTCTGAGTTATTGTGTGTGGATTGATGGCAAATTATTTTAATTCAATACATTTTAAATGAAAACAAGAAACTGTGTACACACACAACCCTGAGCCCAGCCGTGGTGTTGGTGGCACAGGAAAGCGGTCCGGACAGCCCTAGCTTCCAGGAAAACACACAGGAAAGGAGTACCATATCCAAGAGGAAACTCTGACAAAAATAGTGTTCCCCTCAACATATAATATGCTGCTTCACACACTGGGCTGGGTCTGCTAGCTCTGGCTCTCAGCACTCTGATTGCTCAACATATAATATGCTGCTTCACACACTGGGCTGGGTCAGCTAGCTCTCGCTCTCAGCACTCAGACTGCCTCCTAGGATGTGGTTTGTTTGGATTAACGGGTGCCATCTTAAGGGTGGTGACACTGCAAAAAATATGCACTGTTTAAGATAATCCAGTGAAAATAGTCTTTATTATCGCTAGTTTGAGTTTGCATGGGCCTGTTGACTGTGTTTTTGTAGCGTTTTAGTCAAGTATATGGCCTTTTTTTTATTTTATGCGTAGGCAGAGAAAAATGGAATTGCCCTATGTCTCCCTTTGACAGATGACACAAATAGGCCACCATCCCCACTCCCAAAAAACACATGCAAGCACACGTCTTTAGTTAATTTGCCCCTCCCTATTTGTTTTATGGGAGTGTCACACCGTCTCTTACACACTCACACACACACACACACACACACACACATATTCTCACACAGGAGAAAGGGCGTTGTAACAGTTTCATTAGTATGTGCGTGTGTGAGTTTGTCTGCTTGCGAGCGTGTACATCCCGTAGCCGCTGTGGACTCCGCCTCTCCTCCCTCCCCAGCTTCCTGTGGGCTCTCCACTGACAGGATGTGTTTCCAGATAAGTGTTGGGGCTGCATTTCCTGTTTATAATGGATAGTGTCTCCCTCTCTCTCTCTCTCTCCCCCATCCTCCCTCCTAACCCCACCTCTCTCACTCTCACCCTCTCTCAACCTCTTTCTTTTCTCTCTCCATCTTGCTGTCCACTACTCCCTCAAGTCCTTTTCTGGGGAGAAAGAGAGTTTGAGGGACCGCTGGAGAGCCGGCCCCACTCTGGTACATAGGGTTCCAGAGGCTGGGCCTGGGCTTGCACCTATGTCAACTGCCAAACAGACCTTGCCCCCCTCCCCCTTCCCTGTGCCATCCTCCCTCTGAAACCCACCCCTGTGTGGTAGGAGCAAGAGAGGGCAAGTAATGGGAGAGGAGGAGACTGATAAAGAGAGGTAGAGAGAGATTGATCATGAATAAACAGGCACAAATGTATTGATATTTTTCTGAGTATAATAAAGCATCAACATCAATGAAAAAGGCTATAAGAGAAAGCGATATGGTCACAGATTGAAGAGAAAGGGAAGGAGAAAGTGGAGGATTGAGAGAAGTTGGAGGGTAGGAGACAAAATGGAATGGAATGGACTTTATTTGTCATTGCTACAGTACAGGTACCAAACAACGAAATGTAGGAGGGGTGGCTCCCCTGGTGTTAGGAAAGGGGAAAAAAACACATTTTAGAAAAAGCATAAAATCACAAGAAGGTAAGGAGCTGGTTTACATCAATAAAGGCTATGTACACAATCCACTGTACTATACTGCACAGATAGTCAACTAGGGTTGTCATATAGAAAGGAAGATGGACGTTGTCTGAGGGAGAAGAGGGAAAGGGGAGAAGACTTTAATCGACAGGAGGGTGGAGAAGTGCTGGATGCGTTTGAGGTAGCCGTTAACTTTGACCAAACAGCAGTGGATTTGTTATGAGACAATTTGTGGATTTGTTGATTCCATTATGCCCTCATCAGTCCTGTTGTTCAATATTGCCCATTTGACTTCATCCCTACAACTCCCAAGGTTCCCCTCTCCCTCTCATGCGAGGGCCTTCTGTTGAACAGCGCTAGGAGCTAGAGCCTGCTGCTGTATGGGAATCACCGGCACTGCTAATGCATGACTTTGTCCTGTTTACAAATCATTAACTTGGGCCAGTGGAGCCAATGGAGGCTCTCTGCTCCCCTCTCCGTCCACGCTGTCAGTCATTGACAGTGATGCAGTCCAACAGAACTGATTGGATGACTGTCATCCAACCCCCGCCTCCGTCTACTCATAGGCCCTGGTACACATGAACGCAATATTACAGCCGTGGATATGTACCACTGTACTGTCAGATATGTAGTGTGTGTATGCGTGCGTGTGTGTTTCTCTCTCTCACGTACACACTGGGTCATCACACCAAGTCACGTACATGGAGAGCTCATCAGGTTTACACATGCATGCACGCGTGTGAAAGCCCACCCCCGGCCACCACATGCCTCCCACCATGTCCCTCCTGGTGCAAAATCAGGTCAGTCTGACTGCCTCTGTCGAAACGCTGTGTCTAAAAAAGGAGAGGAGGATAGAGGGCGAGGGAGTGAGGGAGTGAGGGAGTGAGGGAGGGGAAAAAGAGGGATTCGGAGCACCAAGGGTTTGGTTTGTTTTTGTAATGAGGTCAGTTATCTGGTGTGGCTAGGAGGGCTGCTCTGATAAGGAGGTGTGTGTGTGTGTGTGTGTGTGTGTGTGTGTGTGTGTGTGTGTGAGAGAGAGAGTGTGTGAGTGTATATGAGTGTGTGTTTATGTACGAGTATGTGTGGTTGTGGATCTATCTGGATTCCAGTCTTTTCTAATGTGTCTCTTGAGTGTGTTTAGTGCCCTGTATCTCTGTCGGTTTGTGTCTGTTGTGTACAGTTTGTGTATATTATGCCTATTTGTCTGTGTGTGTGTGTGTGTGAGAAGCGCGCACGCTCCTGCATGTGTGCTTCCCTGCTTCTCTGTGTGTGTGTGTGTGTATATATGCGTGTGTGTGTATGTCTGTGTTCCTCCCTGTGCGTGCATGCGCGTGCATGCGTGGGTGGGCATCTTGTCTCGTCCTGCTGAGGCAATACACACGCACACATAGTTAGACCAGGTTAATACTTTATCATGTGCCATTGCCTCATAGCCTCCGTTTCCTGATTGCTGAACAAAGCAGCTGGCTAATGGACATCTCGTCTCAGATGTACGCTATTACTTAAAACATATTAGCTAGTACTGTAGATCTCTATAGCTAGTACTGTAGATCTCTATAGCTAGTACTGTAGATCTCTGTAGCTAGTACTGTAGATCTCTATAGCTAGTACTGTAGATCTCTGTAGCTACTATGAATGAATGAATGAATGGTCTTTATTGTCCTTGCTATAGTACAGGTACCAAACAACGAAATTTAGGAGGGGTTAGGAAACCCCTGGTGCTAGGAAAGAAAAAAAAAACTAAAAAAACAAGAAGGGAAAGGAGCTGGTTTACATAAATAAAGGCTATGTACACTATCCACTATACTATACTGTACAGATAGACGACTAGGGTTGTCATATTGCACATAGTGTTATTGCACATTCATTTAAAGTGTCGCAGTTTGCAGGCTTGAAATTTACATATTTGTGCCTCAGCACTACACCAGATTTTTTCAATCCAGCAGCTGCCATCAATCCGTCCAGACTGTCCAGGGCCCAGAACCTAGGTCTTTGCTGTGTTCAGGGCCTGGATGGCCCTGGGGTAGAAGCTGTGCTTCAGTCTGTTTGTCCTTGCGGCCATGGTCCTGTACCGCCTTTTCGAGGGCAGCCGGGCAAAGTGTTCGTACCCAGGGTGGGTTGGGTCTCTGGAGATCTTGGAGGCCTTCCTGAGACAGCGTGTGTTGTACAGCTCTTCCAGAGAGGGGAGGGGGGCGCCGGTGATCTTCTGGGCTGTTCTCACGACTCTCTGTAGCGCATTTCTCTCCGCGGTTGTGCAGCTGGAGAACCAGTTGCAGATGCCGTAGGTGAGGATGCTCTCCACTCCGCCGCGGTAGAAGGCCACCAGTATCTCCTGCTTGTTGTGTTCCTTCCTGAGGACTCTCAGGAAGTAGAGCCGCTGTTGTGTCTTCTTGATGGTGGCTGCTGTGTTGTTCTTCCAGGACAGGTCATCCTGTATGTGCACCCCCAGGAATCGGAGGGCTGAGACTCTCTCCACGCTCTCTCCGTCGATGAGCAGGGGCTGTAGATCTCTAGCTAGTACTGTAGATCTATGTAGCTAGTACTCTAGATCTCTATAGCTAGTACTGTAGATCTCTATAGCTAGCGTGGTTAAACGTTCTGGCCGCAATACTATCTCTATGGGCACGAGTTGAACGTTCTATGTCCACTTTCAGGCAAAATAGCCATGTCAGGACTTAAAACTGTTCAAAATATCCCAAACAATGCAGAATATTGTACATTTACCTCCGCCATCAGACCTCTGCAGCTCATCCAGAATGCTGCTGCCCATCTGGTGTTCAACCTCCCAAAATGTTCTCATGTTACCCCCCTCCTTCACACCCTGCACTGGCTCCCGATAGCAGCTCGTTTTTTGTCGCTAGCCAAGCAAAAATATTGCAATGCAATGGATTCGGTGAGTAATACCCACTGCTACCTAGTTAACTATAACACTACTTTACATTGTTAGCAGGCTCACAAAACAAGCTGTGTTAGTTGACTAGCGATGTTTCATTGATTTTCAACAACGCTTAGCTCACACTTTTATTTTGAAGTCACGAAAACGGAAGTCAATGTCGGAACATGCCTCTCGTTGTCGTTCAGAGAACAGATGCCAAACTGCCGACATGTTTGCTTTAGTTATATGACTTGGCAGTAGGCAGTCATCACTCAATGCTCGTTTCATTCACAGAACAGCATGGATTGCTTGCACTGTGTGAACACGTCATAAAAAAAAGTATTGTATTCGGTAAACATTCAGTCTTTTCACACCGAATGGGCGAACACTGAATGTGCTTTTTTTTGCTGGAAGGAGGTCCAGGCCAGAGCACCCTAAAACCAACACACCCGGAGGTAGTGCATTTCCCTCCTCTTCAACAAAACACATTGAGCAAATTCCTCGTTTATTTTTTTTTTGTAATGCAAAGTAAGGTTTTTGCCTTGTGTTTGTCAACATGTCACCACAAATGCAGTACTGTAGCTGCAAGTGATACTAGGCATCCTCCGGAACAGTTTACAGTGTGCCAGAAGGCCTGCATTTTGGGAAGGGAAAGTAAAAGGAAATCAAATACGTGTAGAATGAAGTAGCATCTTCAAAACCAATCTCTACTATCTGTGCCTATGAACCTGGCCTTGTGATTCCATTCTAAACACTTTTTGGATTTTGGTAGACGAGGGATCAAACCAGTGGTTCAGAAAGCTCAGACTCCGTCGGGAGAGACAGGCTTACAGTAAGTAGGCCAAGAGGAGGGGAGAAAAACATCAATAAGGAAGATGCTGCGCTTCTCAGTCTCTTAATTGCGTCTCTGTGAATGTTAAATTGTGAATTAATGGACTTCCTCTCTCTCTTACACAGAGAATCTGTTATGGAATGAAAGGTCCAAATTATGCACTTCCTGATATTCATTAGTTTTCTCTCTGTGTATCCCTCTCTTTCTCTCTAGGTTGCAGTGGTGAAGATGAAAAACACAGAGCGTGTGTATGCCATGAAGATCCTGAATAAGTGGGAGATGCTCAAGAGAGCGGAGGTGAGGATAGCACGTTGAAATTCCACCATTAATGGAACAATAATAATGTCTTATTTGCATGACACCCCCCCCACTGTTTCTTATGTGTAATTAGGAATTTCTTCTCTTCTGATGGCTGATTGTTCGGCCCTGTTCTGTATCCACTACCCTTGTAAGGGGTAGAGCTCTTGGTTTTCACACAGGAAGGAAGTGAAAGTTCACTACATTCATGGAATTACAGGCCCTAATCACATATCGTAATCCTCATAAGTGCTTTTTTGGGTGGTTCATTTTTGTAAATGCTTGCAACACTATGCAGCATTACTCATTCAACTAGAACATGTAGCCTGTTTCTCAACTGCCCCTACCCTCCCATCTCCACATTTTCCTACATGCGCTCAGACCGTGTGTGTGTCTGTGTGTGTGTGTGTGTGTGTGTGTGTGTGTGAGAGAGAGAATAATAATAAATATAAATATATGCCATTTAACTGACGCTTTTATTCAAAGCGACTTACATTGCAGTGAGTGCATACATTTTCCCAGCGGGAACTGAACCCACAACCTAAACGTTGTTAGCACCATGCTCTACCAACTGAGCCACAGAGGACCACAACTGAAACATATACATGTTTCAAATTTTAACATAGACATGGTTAGGGTTAGAGAGGTGAAACTTTCATTCTTAGTGTCTGAGATTATTTCAGATCTAACATAACCCAATGCATGCTCAAAATAACGTTACGGAAACATTCCGATTTTCTACATACAGTACATCACTTGCAAGATGACAAATGTGTTAATGTCAATTAGTTGTTAATCATGTAACTTTTATCCATCGTTCTTGATTAAGTAGATGGTTTTTTTCAAGCAAGGTGTTAAACCTTTAGCGGCGACGATTGGGGATTCCCTTGTGTGTATTCTGTGTACCGCTCACACCCTCCAGTCAGCTGATCGCATGGTTGTCAAGTTGTTAAGATTTTATTTACAGAAAGGGGGTGCAAAAACAACAGAACAACTAAAGAAGATATGTGATGAGAATGGCATTTCCTTTGTGAAAGTAGTAGGCTAAAGTTTCACAACATTAGGTGGTCTGCATGGAGACAAGCGACTCTGTTGAAAATATGGAGGCTATTACCTGCCATTCAAATTCAAGTGGCTACAAGTGATAACAGTGACCTAAAACATATCTGCTTGTTGCGACCGTGCACAGAGCGTTTCCAGTGTTTCCTAGCCAACATGCGTGACACTGGAAAATGTTTACAGTTCCCCTCCCTCAGGTTCCAGCAAGGTAATTTGACTATTGGTGAATGCAAGGATGAGCTCATGGTAGCTATTGGACAGCTGACACTTCTGCTTGACAGTGAAGGCAAGTACAGGAAAGAGACTGTTTCAAATGCTGACAGGGACAAGTTTGATGTATTGAGAGGTCTAATTCATGAGTTTGAAAGCAGATATGAATCCCAAGTCATGTGGTAAATATTATTATTTTTATCCTTCAACTGATCCTTCAATGCAAGACCTCCACAATTTTGGCAACACAACACGCATACTCAGATCTACGTCATATCTAGTATGATTAGTATGCCATTCCGAACACAGCCACACTCTTGGAGTTTTTGTCTGTAATGGTCAGTAATCCCACAATCCCTCACTGCAGTGGGAATGGCAGGGGGTGGGGCTGATTAGTCTACTGTACGGTAGGGTTGAAAAAAAAAAAATGAAAACCACGGTTTCTAAAAATAGCTACGGTTTTTATCAAAACAGTCATTAAACCAGATTTTTTATTTGATTATTTTGATTATTTTTTAACATTTAATCACAACGTCATGAATCATGTATAAAGTGATTTTTGTAAACAATGTAATTTGTCAATAACTTAACTTTCTAAAAAGACATGTCACGTGACGGAGAATTAGGGAACAGAATGGAGAATTAGGGAACAGTGTTGCCCGACTGGCCGTATTCCTGCCCAATTGGGCTACTTATGATCACAATCGGAGGTTTTTAGACTGTGGTTGGCTGGAAATCAACCCCATCTGGCAACACTGTTAGGGAAGCGAGATGGTCCCTAAAAAAAAAAGAGAGCAGCAGGCTACGAGCTAAATAGACTATTCTCGATGCAACTTTCAGGCCCACTGTGATAGGGTACATTGCAGACCAGATACAATACAAATCGTTTTTGGTAGCGCGTATGCCTGAAGAAGGTCTAAGAAAGACAGAAAGCTTGCGCAATAAAACACAGATTTTTGCACTGTTTTGAGTGTGCGGATGCTGCTTCTTTTCATTACATTTGATACTCTTCAGCTCCAGCACCTCAGCTAAGTCTGATCACGGATGTATTTTCACTATTTTGGTAGCGCGTCAGACAATAGCAAACAAGGCCGTCCTCATTCTGTCAGGGACTTGACGTTTGTTTCCAGTTAGTCACTATATTTTGTCAACAAAAAAACACATTACAAGAAACAACATTGGATGGCGCATTGGATCAAGGATCATATGGAAGGAGATTAACTAAGTGACTATCGGAGGTAAATCATGAAACCTGTCAACTATTACTAGTTTCGGGACCCGCAGCCAAAGCCAATCACAGAAGCCAGGTAGGCTTACCGGTGTGTGTGCATTAAGCTGTGTATTAATGGATGGAATACGGCTTGCGTATTCACTGCTGGCATTATTCTGGTTGGACAGACTCCCAGTGCTGTGTTGTCTCCATGCTGTCAAATAAGGAATCTCTGCTTTGTCTCTTTGAAGTTAGCGCTGCTGATGTGAATGATGTGTGCTGGTTGAATTTCCTTATGGTCTCTCTAATGTCTTATGTCTTAAATGCACAAATAATGTATTGAAAAGAAATGGCATTCCAACGACCACTTATATTTGTGAAACTATGAAGTAGACAAATTTTGTTGCGACCGTGCTTCCGTTTCTTTCACAGTGTTTTCAACATGAATGTATTGTAGTCGTATAGTATAGGGCTCCATTATTTGAAATTGGCAGCTAAACAATCTAATTTTGGATCCCAGTTAACTGAAAAACTGTGGTTATTTTAACGATTTCTCGGTTTAAAAAATTGGTAACCATCTATCCCTAATTCCAACTGTCTACAGATGGACACATGTTTGGCATTGTCAGATGGAAAAGACTGGATCGGGATGTCATTGTAAAAAAACATTGCATGTTCAGGTGCTTATTTTGGGTGGTCCCCACTCTGCTTTCGTATTCCATGGACAATTAATCAGCTGATTATATTTATTATTATAGTTTAGTTGATAAAGAGAAAGGGAAACAGACACAAGGAAAGACAGATCCAGGCAGCAGACCGGGGACCTTTGTAGTGAGATAAATATGGTATGTGTGTGTAACTGTCAGCCACGTTACTGCTAAGCCTCCACACCGCAGGTCAAAGGGAGTCTTCTTGAATGAAGAGGTTGAGGAATGGAGAGAGCGAGACGTTCATGGACGTCACGTTCGCCGGTCAATTCTAACATTTTTGCCACTGATTTGTGTGACTAGTGTGGTTGGTGACCCTTCCCGTGAAGATGTCCTGTCAGTACTGTCTACTTCTGAAGTGACCTGTCACATTGACCCCTCCAGACGGCCTGTTTCCGGGAGGAGAGGAACGTCCTAGTGAATGGAGACTGCCAGTGGATCACCACGCTACACTACGCCTTCCAGGACGACAACTACCTGGTAAGAGCCTCTACACATCTCTAACACAATACACACCAACACAATCATACACACCAACACAATACACACCAACACAATCATACACATCAACACAATACACACCAACACAATCATACTACTCCATTTGACACTCATGTACCTCCCTAGACAGAATAAAACAAATGTTTTACACACTAAACATCAACACTACTGTACAATTCACAAATATTTGGTGCGAACAACTTGCAACAAACCATAGAATAGACTGAATGACCAAATAACAAACTTGACATACTTCCAAATGTTGAAAAGAGGAATCATTTTGTCTTCTTTTAGCTCTATACTCCCAACAGTTTGTATTTTAAATCAAGCACTTACTATGAGGTTAAAGTAGAGATTCTCACCTTTAATTCAATGTTTTATTTTTTCAGATTGGTTTCACTATTTTGAAATAATTTATTTTATTTTATTTTACTCTATAAAAAAAACTCCCCCTATTTCACTCCCCCCAAAAGTACTGGGAAAATAATATCCATGTCCAAATAAAGTACTGATGTTTAGTATTTGGTCGACAATCATGCAATAACTGTCTGATGTCTGCAACTCATTGACCCACCAGATGCTGGGTATATTCTCTGTTAATGCCCTGCCAAGACTGTACTGCAGCCATCTTCAGTTGTTGTTTGTTTTGAGGTCGTTTTGCCTTATAGGGACATGCGAACAGATTTCCGTCTTCAGCAAATGAAATGAATGTTCAATTGGATTTAAATCTGGAGATTCTCTTCCCCTTTTTTACCCTGAAAAACTCCCTAATTGTTTGGGGGTAGACTTCAGCAGACAAGATGTACACTTCAGAATTCATTCAGCTGCTGACAGAATCAATTACAACAAGTGAGGCAGTATCAGCCATACATGCCACATCCATAACACCCTCTCCACCACATTTCACAGATGAGGTGGTATGCCAGGGATTTTGGACAGTCCCTTTTTTTCCTCAACACATCTTACACTTATTTATTTATGTGTTCAATCCGGTACATGTTAGTTTTTGTCTCATCTGTCCACAATAATAAGAACCCTGCAGGCTCTTTTAGGTTTTAGTTTAGTTTAGTTTTATTGTTTATTTCACAGGGACCGTGCATATTAAAATATGAGACACAAATGCAATATGCCGGAGTTAGCCAATAAGGTTAGTTTAAGTCCGTAGTCCCTGGCCAGATGTTCAGTTGGCACTTGGAAACCTAAAACAATAAAAACAATTAAAATCAACAAATCAAGTACTGGTTAGGCAGGCATAAAAGCAACACACATATTACATAGAGGCACAGACATCAAAGCCGAACATAGTACAATACAAACGCCTTACAAGCAACATGCACATTACAGGGTTAAAAGCACATGGAGCTACATTACAGTCAGCATGCACCAGGACAGGGTACATCACAGGGCGAGTACCTTTTAGCAAACTGTAATCTGGCCCTCCGTTTTCTGTTGCTAACTAGTAGTTAACACCTTGCCGTGTAGCCTCTGTAGTTCTGCTGGTGAAGTCTTCTGTGGATGGTAGTCTCTGATACATTCATGCCTACATCCTGGAGAATGTTGCTGTTCTGTGGGACAGTCATTTTGAGGGTTTCCGTCAAAATGTCTACCCAGGCCATTTGAGATTATTGAGGTGTTTTTCTTCTTTTGAATGATGTTTCAAACTGATGTTGTTGACAAGCCTAAGTTTTTGGATATGTTTATAATAGTTTATTTCAGATTTCTTAGCCCAATAATGGTTTCCTTGACTTGTAGTGACAACTCTTTGGTCTTCATGACACTAATAGCAGCCTGCAAAGGGAAACATAAAGCCTAGAGTCAATACTAGACGTTGACACCTCACTTATGCCTGCACAAATTATGTGACTGAACACACCTGACTAACCAGAAACACCTGTCAAGCCAATTTTCCAATACTACTGGTTCCCTGAAATAAGGGGACTATGTATAAAGAAGGTTGCCATTTATTTATAAATGGTGAAACCAATCTGAAAAAAGAAAACATTGAATTCTGATAATCTCTACTTTAACTGTCAGACAGACACAACAACACAAAACAGTGTGCTACAATGTACTGCAATGTACTACTCTACATGTTTAATACACACACCGCACTCTCCACATGTTTTGTGTCCAACCTTTATTCATCCAGGTGAGTCTCATTGATATGAAATGTCTTTTTTTGAAGAGGGACCTGGTCTGATTCCTATGCCTGCCCTTTCCCTGTCCCCCCCCCTCACAGTACTTAGTGATGGACTACTACGTGGGTGGTGACCTCCTGACCCTGCTCAGTAAGTTTGAGGACCGCCTCCCAGAGGACATGTCCAAGTTCTACGTGGCCGAGATGGTGCTGGCCATCCACTCCATCCACCAGCAACACTACGTCCACAGGTGAGAGAGAGAAAGGTGTATGTGTTTGTGTGTGTGTGTGTGTTTGTGATGGTACTGGACATCCACTCCATCCACCAGCAACACTAGTCCACAGGTGAGAGAGAGGGGGAGGGGGGTGTCTGTTAGGGCTTTCACACCGGCAAAGAACCGTGCCGGTTCGCGTTCGCGTTCGGAAACCTCTGAACCTTGGTGCTGTCTGGCGAACGAGCCCGCGTTCATACCAGTGTAACCTGAACCATCCGCGTCATCAACGCTGGGTGATGAAGGGGCGGGATAAACAAAACAATTCACAACTAGATGGCAGCTACTTCACTGGAAAAGAGGATAATATCTTCCACTACTACAGTATCTGAAATAAACACAATTTTCTGTGAAACAAAACAAAAGACACTTTCTATATGCGTTCTTTTACTAATCAGCTGCTCCATTACTGGAATAGAAATGGCTTACGAAATTCGCGTTCGCGCATGTCCGCGCGCGTGTGCGTGTGTGTGTTTGCTGAGCATGTGAGGAAGATAGAGAGAATAATGACACTTTTGATATTGTTTTTGATCACTAATGATTAGATTTAGATTAGATTACATTTTGTCTACTTCCTCCTTGCTGGTCTCTGCAGCCTAGAATATGACACACCCACTGAGACGTGACTGTTCTACGTTTTGGTTCGCGCTTGAGAACCACTATTTTTTGGTGCCCGCTGCGAACCAACTTTTCAGGTTCCGAACCAATTGTGCTTCGGTCTGAACGCGCCGGCCGGTTCCAGACTTGGTTCGCGAACGCGAACCGGCACGGTTCTTTGCCGGTGTGAAAGCCCTATGTGTGTCTATGTCTGTGAGAGAGAGATGGTACTGGCCATCCACTCCATCCACCAGCAACTACGTCCACAGGTGAGAGAGAGAGAGAGTGTGTGTGTGTGTGTGTGTGTGAGATTTGTTTATTTGAACGGATCCCCATTAGTCATCACCATAGTGAAGACAATTCTTCCTGGGGTCCACATGAAAGACAGACAATCAAACATAACAAAAAGGAATAACAAAGGAATAATTAATTAACAGCATTCACTTATTAAAACTAAGAAAAATTTAATAAATTTAACCCTAACCCTAAAAAATAGAAGATAACAGAATTAAATAAAATGCAATAAGTATTTTAAGTACTGTAGCAGCACATTTGAGAGCTGCATTTGCTTCAACCACTATATCTGCATCCAAATAGACAGAGCTCACACCAAAACGACAGTATTATCTTTCCGGACGACAGCTTCTTTCAGCTTCTTTTTGAAGCTGGATTTATTTCCAATAAGGGTCAGATATTGGGGGAGTCTATTCCAGTATACCACAGCTCTATATAAAAAATAAATCTGTAGTGCATTTGTTCTAAGCCTTGGTAGGGTGAAACGACAGCTTGAGGCCTGTCTGGTATCATAGGTATGTCTATCATTGGTGGGGAGTAACTGTAAAAACAGGCTACAGGGTTTATGTAAACTATAGAATAATGCTACATGCCAGTCTTTCATCTACCATCATCCATGACAGCCTTGTATGCATTACATTCACATTACTTCTGATTGAGCATCGAAGTGCGAGGCGTGCAGCTCTGCTTTGAGTGATCTGGAGTTTAGCTAGTTTATGTTTTGATGCACTAGACCAGATTGTCGGCAGTAGTCAAGATGTGACAAGACTACAGACTTTATAAGTAATATGATTGTTGTATCCGTCATAAAACGAGCACATCTTCTGATGTTGGGATTCCTCTACTCATTTTTGTCACTATATTATTGATATGAGTTGACCATGATAATGTTCCATCAACAGTGACACCCAACAACTTGGCTTCTTCAACCTGCTCAATATCAGCACCTTGCAACTAGGGGTGGGACGATTAGAAAATGTCATGTCACGATTATCGTGGGCAAAATAATCGCGATCCACGATATTATCGTGAGAATAAATAAAAAAAATCAGTTGCATATCATGCAGTTGACAAAGTAACTCCTCCCCCTCTCCGCAGGGATAAATAAATAATATAGATGTCATCATCATTTCATCTCACCTGTTGTTCTGTGGTTCTGTGTTCATCTTCAGATCTCTGCTGCCTGGTTGCAGTGATCTTCTTCAGCAACCCAGCCAGGCCCTTATTGTTGCTTTGGTA
Source organism: Nansenia antarctica (assembly GCF_963989245.1). Lineage (NCBI taxonomy): Eukaryota > Metazoa > Chordata > Actinopteri > Argentiniformes > Microstomatidae > Nansenia > Nansenia antarctica. The sequence continues at coordinate 56,190,249 of NC_137674.1, read as the reverse complement.
GGGGGGGTGGCGACGGGCTCTGTAGGTTGAGATTGACCTTCCTCCTCCTGTCTCACTCTTACAGGTGCCAGTTGCAGGGCCTCCTGTACACAGTTGTCTGTTGTGCCTTCAAGATCTTCAGAGAATTTTTCTTTAAAGCGAGGATCAATGAAAGACGCTCCATCCATAATTCTCTCTGCTTTTATCGAATATCTTGAGTCAAGGTCCTCCCTCATCATCCTCTTCATCTCTTGGACCAGTGCCGGGTCTTCATCGTTCTGCTTGAGGATCTCTGTTTTGACGTGCACCAGGACCGGTTTGACAGCAGAGAGTGTGACCCTGGTCTGAGGCAAGTGCGTCGGTGAACTGGCTGAGAGGGCCAAGGAGCTCACACACTTGTTCAATAACAGTGATGTCGGAGTCCTTTGGCATCAGGTGCCATACCCCTCTTTCTGCCGCCAGTGTGGCACTGATTGCCTGTTGTTGGCTGAGGAACCGTTCCAACATCTGATATGTTGATCCCCACCGAGTAACCACGTCATGTATCATCGACTTCTGTGGGAGCTCCAGAGCTGTTTGCTTAGCCTTCAACTCTCTCTTCCTCTTCCAGCTCCTGGAGAACCCCTGGACAAGGTGGCGGCAGGCTCGGACAGCAGCATCTACGCGCTTGTGCTTCAGGATCTTTGTGATGGCGAGGTTTAGATTGTGGCCGAAGCACCCAAGCCACAGGTCAGGGAACTTCTCAAAGGCTTTTTGATGCATTATTTGATGCATTATCTGTAGTGATGCACACTACTTGCTCTTTCTTGATTTCCCACTCTTGTAGCATGTTCTCCACCATCTCAAGGATGTTATTAGCAGTGTGGTCTTGTGGGAAGAGCAGGGTCTCCAAGCAGCTGGATTCTAGTTTCCATTCTGGGGATACATAATGTATGGTGAAGCTTATGTATGGTTCACCCCCGCCTCCACTGCTCGTCCACAGGTCAGTGGTGGCAGCATACCAGGTGCCCTGTGCCACGCTTTTGGTCACGTCAGCTTTCACCTCATTATACAATCGCGGAACCTCTGTTCTGGAGAAGAACTGTCGTGTCGGCACCTTATATAGTGGAGCAGCGGTTTTCATAATTTTTAAAAAGCCAGGCTTTTCCACTATTTGAAATAGCATCATTTCTTTTGAGATGAAGTATGCCACTGCCACATTGAGATCTTTGGCATTCTTTGAAGTTGGTGCATATGAAGCCTGTTTTTGCAGAGTCTCCTTTAGTGTTGGCTGCACAGTCTGTTTGGTTGCTGCTGCTGAAGACTAGAAGAAAAAATAAAAAGTCAGTATGATGCATGGATGTTGAGGATCACATTAGTTATTCATAACAGACACATAGCAGAATAGTGATCATTACATTTGTTATTCATAGGCTATAGGCTGTTGATTACAGCTTGTGCAAAAGTGAATAATAAAATATAATAATGACAAGGTGAATCATAGCAGATGCTTTTAATTCATTACTTCTATTATATACTTTTAATTCATTACTTCTATTATATACTTTTAATTCATTACTTCTATTATTCAACCTTGTCATTATTTTGTTCACTTTTGCACAAGCTGTAATCAAAGATGCTCTGTCTACTTAAGGTTAATTCACTGTATGATTTGTTTTTCACTGAGACTATTCTAACGAATTCTATGACATTGAAAATAATTTTTGACTGGATAGGATGCCGTGGCCACACACACCCGTAGTCTATCCGTATCCATTCATTTCAATCCATTTGAGAGCTAGATAAGGACACTTTCGTGAAGTGAGCTGGGCAGGTATACAGTAGGATAGCTACAGGCTATCCGTACGTTCACACATAGGGCTTTCACACCGGCAGTTCCGAACGCCGGTTCGCGTTCGCGTGCCGAAACCTCCGAACGTTGGCGCTGTCTGACGAATGAGCCCGCGTTCATACCAGTGTATCATTCGTCAGACAGCGCCAACGTTCGGAGGTTTCGGCACGCGAACGCGAACCGGCGTTCGGAACTGCCGGTGTGTAAGCCCTATCAGTGCATCATGTTGCTAACGAGCATTCAGATGAATTTCACAGTCACTTGCTATGTTAACTAACTAGTAAAGCAAGGCTCATTTTACCTGGAGTTCAGAGTACAACGCAGGGTGACGGTCACGGAGATGCACATGCAAATTGGGGGCAGACGCTTTCCTCCGGCAAGTTCGGCATGTTGGCTCTTCATCCTGGCGTTCTTGACTTGTGAAGCCAAAGTACTTCCACACATCAGATTTCACTTTTTTATTCGGAGGATACAATGGACACGGGGCCGATGCAGCCATGGTGTAGGCTAGCATACTAGTGACTGACTGACAAGGCTGACTTGACAGTCACGTGCAGGCTGAACAATCGCGCGAGACACATTTCTGTGAGGATATTCGCGCGCGGCTCATGTGAGAAATCTCAATTATATTACTATTTATTTATAACATACGATTATGACGATTATTCAACGAATAAAAATTCTCCACGATAAAGTTATCGCGGGTGTTTTTATCGCGATTAACGATAATCACGATAATCGTCCCATCCCTACTTGCAACACATGATCTGACCTAAGAGCATGTTTGGAGCCCAGTACCATACATTTAGTTTTAGCAACATTCAACTTCAGCTTGTTCTCAATGACCCATTCAGAAACCAGCATTGTCCTGATGCAGCATCTCATTGACTTGCTCAGTGCTCTTTGCTGATGCATACATAGTTGTATCATCCACATAAATCACCATATCTTTTTTTTTTTATATAGAGTTTTTTTTTATACATATGGCATGTCATTTACAAAAGAGGAGTAACCTTTGCACTCTTGCACAAATTAGGATAGACACACTCACTTAAACATCAATTGAAAATATGGCATAAAGGCTTCACCACTGCCCAGTCACACAGCCCACAAGGTTTGTCACACTTGATTGTAACAAGAAGCTTTTTCATATCCTCGTCCTTAATAGGCCCAAATTCAAAACAACAATCCTTATCTAACATGATGTGATTTTCCATAATAGGGTTAGGGTTAGTTACAGCTTACTGCTCACAGGCTGCATTTGGTCTCTTATTGTATTTACTTTACTGAGGAAGTAGATTTTTTTTCATTATTATTAATAAAATAATTTGCAATGTCACAAGGTTTGGTGATAAATGCTTCATCCAGTTCGATAAAAGAACACATAAATTACGCTTTTTAGTTATCCCCATAACTAACATTGAGTATTCTCCACAGTTTTTTACTGTCTCTATTACACTCCTCGAATTTAGATTGATAATACCGTTTTTTCTTATGTCTAGTTAATTTAGTTATTATATTTCTTAGCGAACGGTAAGCTTGCCAATCTGTTGAACTGCTCAAACTAATAGCAGACTTTTTCAGTAGGTCCCTTTGTTTTATATGGTTTCTCAGTTCGTCCAACCAAGAGGCTTTGGTCAATCTTACAGAGTTTCTTAATTGGAGCATGTTTCTCACACACAGCTGAAAATAAGTTCATAAAAGAGTTCAACGCCGACTCTGCATGTACTTGTTCTCAAGTACAATATCCCACTGTATGTTTTTTTACATCAGAAACAAAATCATTCTCAGAGAAGGTTTTATAAATCCTCTTATAAATTACTTTAGGCCCTGCTTTCTGAACCTTTGTTTTCTTGGCTAAAGCAATAATGTTGTGATCGCTGAGGCCCACAGGTATTGATACAGCTTTAGAGCATTTCTCAGCACTGTTAGTAAAAAAAAAAGCGATCAGTACACGTTGGCGTGATCAATCCTTCACGATTTATCCTAATTCTTGTGGGTACATTTATGACTTGAGATAGATTGCATACAATAGCTGTATCACTCAACTTCCTTTTCAGAGTACAATTATTGGAAAACCAGTCTATATTCATGTCAGCAAGAAAACATACTTCATTGTCAGTCTTAGTTACATTGTGAAGCATAGTACATAATACATATATTGTGCAGACATTCAATATTCGAGCTAGGCGGTCTGTAATGTCAGTATAGGCTTCAGATGTGGAATGTGAACTTGGACCCATAGGGCTTCCACCCCAGTCATGCCTAGATCTTTCCTAATCTTAGCTGGAATATGGTTCTGTACATAGAATGCAGTCCCACCCCCATACTTGTCTCTATCCAGTCTGAATAGAGACAAGATACAGCTGTATAGATACAGCTGTATCTTCTATAGTGTCGTTCAAATGCGTCTCTGAGACAGCCATTATGTCAATGTTATTTTCATACAAAATAGAACTTAACTTATGGATTTTGTTTCTTAAACGAAAGATATTCAGGTGCGCAAATTTTAAACCTTTTTTTGGTAGTTTAACTCATTGACTGCCAAAGACGCCAATTGGTGTCTTATAGAATAGTAACGTTGACTGCCAAAGACGCCAATTGGCGTCTTATAGAAAGAAAAAAAAAAATCTCGGGGATCGCGTTATTGACATGTTCTACACCTAGCGAGTGAATTTCAGACTTGGGTGTAATGTATTTCGGTCCCAGATGGGGGCAGTAGTTCGATAAAAGCCTGGAGAAGGAAGTGGCTTGCTGTGGGTTGTAGTAATGGCGAAACGGATCAGGGTATGTGCCAAACGCGGCGCGGAGCATTGCGGAGCATCGCGGCCATCGCGCGACTCTTCAAACAGTTCAGAGTCGGATGATACAGAAAAAAAAAAAAGAAAGAAAAAAGAAGTTCTGCAGAAAAAGCTCGTTTTCTCTGTTTATTGGTCAAAATCAGGTGTTTTTGCTGAAACCACCCTATGTTCTACGGCCGATTTCTAAACACTCAAAGAGGCTAGAAACAAACGTTCTTTTTCTGATGAAAGAAGAGAGTCTACAGTTTTGGTAGATATGTTCAATGTTTATGTAGTCCGAAAAGTCAATATTTGGTGGGTCTTCAAAGTTCAGCGAAAATGCCCCAAAAGTCTGGCAGTGTGGAGCTCTCCGCTCTGAACATGGCTGGCAGTCAAAGAGTTAATACAGTGGTTCTCAAACATCTCCTCAGGGACCCCCAACGGCTCCACATATTTGTTCTGTTCCACCACCAGCACACCTGATTCAACTAAGCAAGTGCAAAGCAATTATGATTTGTACTTGATTTGTTGAATCACTCGTGTGTGTGTGTGTGTGTGTGTGTGAGAGAGATGGTACTGGCCATCCACTCCATCCACCAGCAACTCTACGTCCACAGGTGAGAGAGAGGTGTGTGTGTGTACATGTACATGCAAAGAGAGCGAGCTGTGCATCAATTTGAGCGTGTGCCTGGAAACACATACACACACACACACACAAAAGTGTTTGATGAGAGGGTATGTCCACCACATAACTGGTGCTGTACACAGATGGCCACCCAGCCCTGTGAGGACGTAGCCTCTTCCTGGCAGCATTGCCCCATGGGAAACGGTGTCCTGTCCTGGGCAGCCCGTGTGAGGTTGCATTCAGTCCACTCTGGCCCGTCACCATGTCATCACCCAGCAGACCGTCAGGCTGTCTCATATTCATACCTTTATAGATATGAGCATTAAAGGGCTAGCTGCTGGAATGGAACTGGGCCGGAGAATTGAGATAGAACGGGAGGCTGAGAGAGAGTAAACAGGAAAAAGAAAGAGTGAGAGGAAGGGGACTGAGAGGAGACATGGAGAGGAGGGACGAGTTGACAAATGGAGAGAAGGAAAGTGCCGGGAGAGAAAGAGAGAAATGATATGAAAGGGATACACCGAGGGGAGGAGAGTCAGAGTCGGTGGGAAATAGATTGATAGAGCGAAAAAAAACAAGGGGGGGAAAGACGGAATGGGAGAGGGGAAGACTGGGGGGAAGCCTCCCTTCTCTACGTACACTTGAAGTGTTGTTTATAGTCTGGCTGTACTCAAACTCGTGTCTAACTAAACACAGAGAGACAGGTTTGCATAACACTACCTCCCATTGTCAGGCTAGGTAACACACACACACACACACACACACACTCACACTCACACTCACACTCACACTCACACTCACACACCCCTGATTGGCTAACTGCTGTTCACTGGGCAACTACCACTTGTGCTTGTCTATGTTGTGTTTCTGCTGTGTGCCTGTGTGTGTTAGAGAGAAGTGTGTGAGTGTTTTTGCTGTGTTGTGTGTGTTTCTATGCCCTTCTGTGGGTCTTGCCTGTAACAAAGAAATGCCAGAGAAATGTAAAAATGAAGGTGTCAATGGTTTTCTGTGTGAATATGTTTGCTTTGTGTGATGCTGTGAATGGGACATGTTTGTGTGTACTGTGTGGCCTGTTGGTTTCTGTTGGACTGTGTGTGTGTGTGTGTGTGTGTGTGTGTGTGTGTGTGTGTGTGTGCAGCCTGTTGGTTTGTGGTGTACTTTGTGTTTACGTGTTTGCACAGTGCCCGCTGCACCCAGCAGGGTGTCAGCCCACATTGGCACAACAGAGGGCACAGTGTGTGTGGCCCAGACCACTGCATCACACCACGCCAGGGAAGAGCGTAAAGAGGGAGGGAGGAATGGAGAGGGGGAGGGAGGGAGGGAGGGGGGGGGAAGGGAGAGTGAACAATGCCAAGCTGTTCAGCCCAGAGCCACCCGGAGAGCATTGTTTAGGGGAGGTGTTGGTGTGCGTGCATGCGGGATGAAAGGTCAGCTTCATGTACTTCCTTCTTCCCCCCCTCCTCCTCCAGAGATATCAAGCCAGACAACGTGCTGCTGGACATGAACGGACACATCCGCCTGGCCGACTTTGGCTCCTGTCTGAAGATGATGCAGGACGGCACGGTGAGCCATGCACGCACCGTCACACACACACACACACACACACACACACACACACACACACACACACACACACACACACACACACACACACACACACACACATTACCTATTTCAATATTGGTACGACAGTAGTGGTTCAAGAAGAACCGAAGTAGTCCAGGGTCCCCAAACAGTATACCTTTGTGTATAGGAGTACAGTTCAAGATGTTGAGATGTTATATTCACAAAATGCAGTTTTGGCATCTAACCAGAAGTGCAAATAGTGATATAAGAACATGACATAAAATAAAAAACATGATACAAAAAACACGACAATGCTTGACAATACAGTAAGGCATGTACGGTAGTTTAGAGGTATCATTGAGCTATGTACAGTTAAGGTAGCATATGTACAGTATGTAATGTGCAGATATATAAAAGAGGGTATATCAGAGGTATGTTCAATGTGCAATATACAGTAGTGCAAAGGTAGCATTGAAAACATCAGTAGTGCAAAGGTTAAAGAGTGATCACATGGGATGACCAGGGATGTGTGTTAGATCAGCGTTTCTCAACCGGGGTGCCGCGGCACACTGGGGCGCCGCCTGGCGTCTTCAGAGGTGCCGTCAGATAATTATATATTGTGACGTTTATATGAATGAATGAATAAATCTATAAATACATATATAAATAAATACAATACAATACAATTCATCATCAAAATATGTCGCGTAGCCTACCCCTTTCCCATGTCACAATGTCAATACCGGGTTCAGCGTAATGTCAGTGTATCTGCGTAGCCTGCATTGTTTTTTCATTTACCGCACACATTTCGAGAGCAATGAACAAGCAAACAAGCAGCTTGAATGCATGAAACTGTCAAACGAAGCGATGGTCCCGAGCAAACTGAGAAGACACCTGACAACAAATCATCCATCACAAGCTAGCAAGGATGCTGAATATTTTGTTCAGATGAAAAGTCACCATAGCCGTCAAGAACAGGTAATGATGAAGTGCGCCAAAGTTTCAGAGAAAGCATTGGAGGCTAGTTACCTCATAGCCGAAATTGTTGATACGGCAAAGAAGCCACACACTATAGCCGAGCCCGTAATATTGCCAGAGTATATTGAAAAGGAGGATTAAGTTGGAAGAACTGTGTCAGTATTTGCACAGACTGCTATGACGGGCAGTGCCACGGGTTTCATCAGTACCTGCCAGAAGAATAGGACGGTTGTGTGCATCTTCCCAGGCGCAGGAGATGTTTCCATAAAAGTGAAGCGAATTTTGAAATGGGAATCATGAAATGCGGAGCGTTTCCATTAACTTGGTTGGAACAAATTAGCTAGCTAGGCTACGTAAAACGTAATTTCGTCAGTATTTACATGTATATAGTTTGATGTAAAGAACTCTTCCAACTGCAATGCAAAAAACACATACGAAATCTAGTACAATTAAGGTTTATACATTTTAACAAAGTGTGGTGTGCATCTTCAGCAGTGCAATATAAACATACTATCTGTAGACTCTCCGCTCAGGGTTGCCAGTTGGAATTGAAAATTTCGAGGCTAAACAGTCTAAAAAAAAGCAAAATCCACCAAAAACAAGCCCACCTGGCAACCCTGTCTCCGCTGCTTCAGACTCTTCCACTTGTTGCGCAAAACGGGACAGTGTTTGTCAAATCCTTTGTTGGGCATCTCGTTTCTTAAGTCCTGGTATATTGTGGCATTTCTTTACTGTTTGCCATTTAAGACATGTTTAGCAGACATGTGTGTGTGTGCTCGCCAGGGTTTCCGTTAGAAAAAATTGCCGCCGGACATCGTGTCCGGGAAGATTTCGATTTACCGGACAAACGTGATATATTCCGGTCATCATATTAAAATATAAAAAAAAAAAAAAAAAAAAAAAAAAAGCTAATATAGCTGTTTGTCGCCGTGATTACTGTTGTGTAGCGGCCTATATATGCCATTTAATGTCTATTTCTCATCCGATACGATTAGATGCGAGCTATATAATATATAATAATATAACATGATTCGCATGCGCGCTATGCCATTATGTCCAGCGCTGAACGGGCGCCTCACTGGGAACTGAACAGACAGCATCGATCAATGAACAGACTCCACATTACGTTAACTGAAGTTTGTTAAATTGTTTGGGATTAATGTGAGTTTTCTTTTTCTCTTTCCAGTTTTACCCTTTTTTTTATCAATAAAACAACGGCATTTCTATAACCAGGTCTCGCTGGTTGGGAAGGCATTTCGTTTAGCTGCCTGTCAAATCATACTTAATCGGACTCGGGAGTATGTCAATGAGGAGAACATAACTGTTTATTGAGAAACAATAGGCAGGCTGGGATACGTATATAAAGAAATACCACAATGTCTAGATGTATAACATTTTATTGAACAGTGCAAGCATGTAGGCTTCTGGCGTGACATCGTACCCCTAACGTTCTTAGGGCTTGTTTGAAAAGCTTAGACTGAAAGTTAGTGCCCTGGTCAGATTGTATAACAAGAGGAAGACCGAATGTGGAAAAAAACGTTGTTAAAGCTTTCACCACTGAGCTGGCTGATATGTTACGCAACGGAACAGCTTCGGGAAAACGAGTAGAAGCGCACATAATAGTAAGCAAATACTGACTTCCACTTTTAGTCCTAGGCAAAGGTCCAACACAATCAATTATTACACGTTCAAATGGCTCCCCTATAGCAGGAATGGGATGCAATGGTGCGGGTGGAATGGATTGATTAGGCTTACCCGCCATCTGACAAGTATGGCAACAGCGGCAGTGCTTGGCAACATCCGCCTTCAGTCCGGGCCAAAAGAAATGTTTCAATATCAGCTGATAAGTTTTAGTTATACCTAAATGTCCTGACCACTGGCTCTCATGTGCTACAGATAACACCTGTTGTCTATAACCCACAGGCACAACCACTTGTTTTACAGTATTCCACTCACAACCATTTGCATTAGGAGGAGACCATTTACGCATTAATATCCCATCGTTAAGGAAATAAACTACGTTGCCCCCTATTTCAGATTCCTCACTAGCTGCATGTAAAAAACATTTGTTTAATGACTGATCAGCTACTTGAGCGACACGCAATCGCTCGCCGGTTACAGGCAGAGATAGGCTGTCAGCGGATGGTATGGTAGGACTCGGGGAGGATGGTAACTCTACCACTTTCTCCCTGGGAGAAGCTGAAACAATCGGGTTCTCATCCCTTTCAGAAAAGGCTTGCATAATCACACTATCACAGAGAGAAACATCGCTATCCTCCTCTCTGCCTCGACTCGATTGTGCACGAGTTATAGCGCACACCGGAAACAACCGCTGTTTCGCATAGGCAGCCTACACATTAGGAGTCATCATCATGCCGGTGTCAAATCATATCATAATAAAATAAATACATAGCCTATATATTCGTCTTTTTTAAAATAGAAGGAATCAGAATGTGAACTTTAGCGAATTGTATTCAAATTGTGCTTAGAGGGAATTATTTTCACCGGACATTTATGTCCGACGAGTTTTCAATTTGTCGGACTTCAACAACTTTTACCGGACAAAGTCCGGGAATTACCGGTTAACGGAAACCCTGGTGCTCGCGCTATATGGGGTGTCGTTTTTGAATAGCTATATTTTTAAGACTGGGGTGCCTTGAGATTTTATGGACTTTTGAAGGGTGCCGTGACTGAAAAAAGGTTGAGAAACGCTGTGTTAGATATTCTACTGTTTGGTTTTTTTGGACACTTTTATCAAAAGTGACTGGCATTTAGTACAGGAATGAATGAATGAATGAATGAATGAATGAATGAATGGTCTTTATTGTCATTGCTATAGTACAGGTACCAAACAACGACATTTGGGAAGGGTGGCTCCCCTGGTGCTAGGAAAGAAAAAAAAACAAGAAGGGAAAGGAGCTGGTTTACATAAATAAAGGCTATGTACACTATCCACTATACTATACTGTACAGATAAAACGACTAGGGTTGTCATATTGCACATAGTGTTATTGCACATTCATTTAAAGTGTCGCAGTTTGCAGGCTTGAAATGTACACATTTGTGCCTCAGCACTACACCTGAATTTTCAATCCAGCAGCTGCCATCAATCCGTCCAGACTGTCCAGGGCCCAGAACCTAGGTCTTTGCTGTGTTCAGGGCCTGGATGGCCCTGGGGTAGAAGCTGAGCTTCAGTCTGTTTGTCCTTGCGGCCATGGTCCTGTACCGCCTTTTCGAGGGCAGCCGGGCAAAGTGTTCGTACCCAGGGTGGGATGGGTCTCTGGAGATCTTGGAGGCCTTCCTGAGGCAGCGTGTGTTGTACAGCTCTTCCAGAGAGGGGAGGGGGGCGCCTGTGATCTTCTGGGCTGTTCTCACGACTCTCTGTAGCGCATTTCTCTCTGCGTCTGTGCAGCTGGAGAACCAGTTGCAGATGCAGTAGGTGAGGATGCTCTCCACTGCGCAGCGGTAGAAGGCCACCAGTATCTCCTGCTTGTTGTGGTCCTTCCTGAGAACTGTCTCCTATAGTAAATTAGGGCTAACACCTAAAACCCACATCCGACCTTACCTCAGCGGCGAATGGGCGTGGCAGAACTTTTTCTGGACTTTTTACAGCGTCCTCACTGGACGCATGTTTTTCTTACAGCTTTTGCGTGTCTACCGCTGAGCTGCTACAGTGAGCCCCATCTTTGTTTATTGAGTTTGCCTTTGATAATGGCCATCAATAATATAATGTTTCATTTCACTTCATTATAAATTATTCTGGGTTCAGTCTGCTGTCATCCATCCTTAATGAGCGATTAGAAAAGTGAAACGAAGCAGAACGCAGTTGCGCATCCGCACACACACACACACACACACACACACACACAGACAGAGAGACGCAGAGAGAAAGAGAGAGAGAGAGATGGGAGGGTAGAGGAAGATAATCATTAGATGCTAGAAGAACGCACCAAGCTGACGATACATAGAAGCGACTACCTTGTCTTTGAAAGTCGAGTTTCACAGTCAAGTTTTGGGTTCATTAAAACCTCCCTCAAACTGATTTGACGTACAGCCCGCAGTTTTGTTAATTGTGCATTCTAACTCTTTCTCCTTCTCATGCGGTCCCTATTTCCCCCTCTTTCACCTTCTCTGTCTCTTAATCACTTTCATTAGCTTAATTAAGATATCACCGGGGAAAAAATTACTACCGTTCTTTAATACGGAGCTGCCACTACCAGCCCTATTGTTGTACATTGAGTTTTGCCTTTGATAATGGCCATCAATAATATAATGTTTCATTTCACTTCATTATGAATTGTTCTGGGTTCAGTCTCTGCTGTCATCCGTCCTTAATGAGCGATAAGAAAAGTGAAACAGTTATAACCAGAACCCAGTCAAGCACACACAGACAGGGAGACACAGAGAGAAGCAAAGAGACCGGGTGTGTCTGTCTGTGTGTGTGAGCGAGAGAGAGAGAACCAGAGAAAGAGTAGTCGACAAATCATTCAGAGCATGAGCATTTCCACTGGAATGTTACTGGTTGTAATATTTCACAATCGTGCCAACGACATGTAATTTCACGTGACACCATGTTGCCGTGGCAAGAGAATATCGAACTACCAAACACAGAGAGAGAGAGGGAGAAATCACTGGAAAAATACTGCCCTTCATACTGTTCTTTTAACTTATTACCATAATATAATTATAGTCTACGTGGGGTTGCTGCTCTGAAACAGATAGCGGAAGTGTTGATTTAAAAAAGATATATATACATATTTACAGATGTAGACTTTGAAACTGTAGTCTATGTTGCTGGTATACGAATTTCAGGTCGGCGGCACGCGGCGAAAATAGGCGACACTCGGACTCTCTAGCGAGCGAGCAGTAGGCGTCAGTGTGAGGCACACGTGAGCGCCTCTCACGCAGGCTGTGTGGCTGCTCTAACCTGTTAACATGGGCACCTAAATGAGACTCACGCGCCACTGAGGTAAGGTAAAGTTGACTCATGACCTTCTGATCACCAGTCCAACTCACTATCCACTAGAAATGTGTGGACATTTTCTAAAACCCCACAGCCACACTCTACGTTCTGAAGTCTACCATTCATTTCTATGGGCCAGATTTCACCACAAAAAACTTGAATATTTCATAAGCCATTCACCGGAACTTTCCACAAAACAATAGCAACAAAATATGCAACGAGTCGCACGTTTTGACACCTTTCATGTCATGTTCTCTACCACACCCGCTTACAGTACGTGCATTTCAGGGTGCCCAAAATTTATGGGAGAATTGGCTTGACAGGTGCTTCTCGTTCGTCAGGTGTGTCGTCACATTTATGTCATAAGAGCTGTCAAAATCTAGTAGGGGTGTACGGATCGCCCCCCACGGTTCGGCACGCATGTGTACCGCGGATCAATTGCAAAATGTAACCAAGTAATAATATGACTTAATATTAGTTAATATCCCTTGTAAATCACAATGTAGAGTTGCCATGAAAAGATAGACGCGACAGTTGCGTGCTTTGTTTTACTCTAAAGCGCAATGATAGTTTGATAATGAAAAAAATAATCCAGAACAATAAGGCTGCGTTCGTAAATTCGCTCTGGAATCTGATCAGCATTCATGGAACGCCTCCTGTCCAATCAAATTACTTGGTCCCTTTATGACGTCGGACCCAGTGTGCTCTCCGGCGCTCTCAGAGCAAATTTACGAACGCAGCCCAAGTGTATCATGGCGAGTGCTGGTAATGTTGGCGACAGAGAAGAACTCAATGCCTCCCTCGTCATTTAAATCCCATGTATGGGAGCACTTTGGCTTCTCTGTCAATTATAACAATGACGGACAGTGTCATTGGAAGTGTGGTCGATAAAAAAGTTACGGTGTTTAAGCGTTGTGCAACGAGAAAGTCGTACGAGCATGGCCACACATTTGCCGCGACATCACCCTGGTGTGTTGACGGGAGGCACGAAAAAGGCAGCTTGACAACTTCTGATAATGTAGCCAATTTTTTCATACCATGTTTAAAGTAAGGTTTCACTTCATTATTTAGTTAAAAGTGGCATAAAACATGTTTATTTGTCTGCTTTAAAGAGCCCAGTGATTCACTGCTGCAACCAGGTGCCTCCTCCCTCTCTCCTACTGCATCATTTAAGTTGAATGTGTGTTTCTGTTTAATATGTAGCCTAATGTTTGAGTGTAGAATATGTTATGTATGTATATATATACACACACACATATATATATATATATATATATATATATACCAGTTTTGACATCTTGAATGTTGTTGGGTTTTACACAGTAAAAGTGGTGTTTTTACAGAATTCTAGGAAAAAGCCTTTTATTTTTATTTTTATGTTTTGTGTTGATCCGAAAAATGATCCGATCTGTGACTCAAAAACCGTGACACGATCCGATCCGTGAGTTAGGTGATCCGTTACACCCCTAAAATCTAGTATTGATTCTAGTCTTTGCGTTTGCCTTTGGAGTCTGCTATTGGTTTCTGTCAACATGAGGACCAAAGAGAAGTCAATGAAAGTCAGCCATTATGAGGCAGAAATATCAGAAACATCTATTCTATTCCATCTGTATTTCCATTTGTAACATAATTAGGTAGCGTGCTTGTGGCTCAGGAGGTAGAGCCGACGTCTAATGATCGTAAGGTCGGCGGTTCGATCCCCGGCTCCTCCTTCCCACGTGCCTAACTGAACCCCAAAATGCTCCCAATGAGCATGGTAGCTTGCCGCCATTGGTGTGTGAATGTGTGTGTGAATGGGTGAATGAGAGGCCATTGTAAAGCGCTTTGAAAATCTCTACCTGTTTTAATGTTAAGCTTTGTGTTGGAGAAAAAGTTATTATGTATATATATATATATATATATATATTATATAACACATTTCATACACAAATGCAAATGCACTTTACATGAAGAAGAAATAAAAACAACATAGACAACATATAAACTACAATAAGAAGAAGTTATGTTAAAACATTCCGAACATGCCAAACACAAATGTCTCCAAGCAAAACGACCATGGGCCTCCACACTAGGCTGTGCCATTCACAGTGCTGTCAGAGAAACAAACAGGGTGACGTCACTTTGTAAGGCCCCGAACACACGGGGGTCCGTCAGAAAACTGACAAAAACGTACAAAGTCTGATTCGATCTGTGGAATTCGGGTGTGACGTTTGCAACAGAACACTGAGCCTAGCGACTTCCTTGTTTCTAATTGGCTTAACGGGCGAACTGACAGTCAGCGGTTCCTCCAAGTATTGCTGTCCGGGCAAAAATTCCCAAGCTCATTCCCAAGTGTCGTCCAGCGCAGATCTAATGATCATCTAGATTTCCCTCTTGTCTTGAGTTGTCTGTTAGATTAACCAATCCACATACTGTGAGTAGCTGTGGAAAATGGGCAGCAGCAGCAGCTCTAAACTCATTCTCATGAACAAGGAAATGTCTGAGCAGACCTCTACGTCCTCTACCTCATCTTGATTACCTTCCTTATAGGGGGTACGTATTAAATTGACGTCCCCATACTGTGAGTTGCTGTAGAACTGTCTAGCCGAAGCTCTTTCTGACACACAGGGACACATCTATTATCATTCTCTTCCTCATTTGATTTAAATCATCTCGTTTGAGAATCTGGATTAGAACCAAAGTGTGCCAAGAAAGATTCCCCACAACATTACACCACCTCCACCATTTTGGACTCTACAGGTGTTCCTAATAAAGTGTTCAGTCAGTGTATGTCCCTCTTAGTTTCTGGAACCCCCCCCCCCTCAACAACTGTTGCATTGCTGTAAATTACGACTTCCAAGCGTGTCAAGGTCAGTGAGTGGAAAGATGGAAACAAGAGCTCTCACAGTCTGTAATGGCTTTCATGGCGCAGAGTCGTAAAGGAATTAACGGGGGGTCACACTGTGGCTACATCAGTTAGTGAAGTGCTACACGGCGGCTTTTTATTGAATCAGATTTATGGCCCTGCTCATTTTCTGCTCTCTCATGCTAATGTTTTATTTTATCGCTTACAGGTTTTTTTTAAATTATCACACTCAGCATTTTTGCCACTGAGCCTCTTTCCTCAGGAGTTGGTAGAATGACAATGAATTTTTACCTGAGGTTCCAATGTGGAAAACGTTTGTGATGATGACCTTAATATGCTATGAAATTCCTTATGTCACACATTTCCGATTAAAAATAACTCTAGATTAATTAACCAGCTTGACTCTGTTTTGCTAGCAGTCGTAACACTGCTGCCTGTCTTCAGGTGTCTCCAGTTATGTCTCAAAACAAGACAATCTAGTGAACTACATCTAAAATGGCCTCCCTTGCCCCCTCTCTTCATGCAGGTCCAGTCCTCTGTAGCTGTAGGCACTCCAGACTACATTTCTCCTGAGATCCTGCAGGCCATGGAGGATGGCATGGGGAAGTACGGCCCAGAGTGTGACTGGTGGTCCCTGGGGGTCTGCATGTACGAAATGCTCTACGGGGAGACACCGTTTTACGCTGAGTCACTGGTGGAGACCTACGGAAAGATCATGAACCATGAGGTAAGATTGGGATGAAGGCGGCCATTTGGACAAGGCCTTGGGGTGTGGTATCTAGTAGGCCTTGGGGTGTGGTATCTAGTAGGCCTTGGGGTGTGGTATCTAGTAGGCCTTGGGGTGTGGTATCTAGTAGGCCTTGGGATGTGGTATCTAGTAGGCCTTGGGATGTGGTATCTAGTAGGCCTTGGGATGTGGTATCTAGTAGGCCTTGGGATGTGGTATCTAGTAGGCCTTGGGATGTGGTATCTAGTAGGCCTTGGGATGTGGTATCTAGTAGGCCTTGGGATAGAGGATCTAGTAGGCCTTGGGATAGAGGATCTAGTAGGCCTTGGGATGGAGGATCTAGTAGGCCTTGGGATGGAGGATTTAGTAGGCCTTGGGATAGAGGATCTAGTAGGCCTTGGGATAGAGGATCTAGTAGGCCTTGGGATGGAGGATCTAGTAGGCCTTGGGATGGAGGATTTAGTAGGCCTTGGGATAGAGGATCTAGTAGGCCTTGGGATAGAGGATCTAGTAGGCCTTGGGATGGAGGATCTAGTAGGCCTTGGGATGGAGGATCTAGTAGGCCTTGGGATGGAGGATCTAGTAGGCCTTGGGATGGAGGATTTAGTAGGCCTTGGGATGGAGGATCTAGTAGGCCTTGGGATGGAGGATCTAGTAGGCCTTGGGATGGAGGATCTAGTAGGCCTTGGGATGGAGGATCTAGTAGGCCTTGGGATGGAGGATCTAGTCGGCCTTGGGATGGAGGATCTAGTCGGCCTTGGGATAGAGGATCTAGTAGGCCTTGGGATAGAGGATCTAGTAGGCCTTCGGACGTGGTATCTAGTAGGCCTTGGAATGCCAGCCTTAGCATGCCTCTGAGGCAGGGTGATGTGTGGTTAGGGACGGCCATTAGCCTGCCTCTGAGGCACGGTGATGTGTGGTTAGTAGGGTTGGACGGTTTTACGGTTATACCGAAAACTGCGGTTTCTAAAAATAAAACCAGATTATGATTATTTTGTATTCATTAGTACTTTTCACAACGTCATAAATTATAAATTGCTACATAATAAACGCCTTAAGAGTGTGTGGTTGAAGATGCTATGAAAGTGATTTTTGTAAACAATATAATTTGTCAAATAAATTACCTGTCTAAAAAGATGTGATAGTTGGTCCCTAAAAAAAAGCAACTTCTGCTTTATGGACGCATTTCGGTTTCCTACCAAATGACAAGGGTTTACCAAGTAAACGTTGTCTAAGCAGTGTGTAGGCAGTGTGTAACGGGGCAGGGGCAGACCTAAAGCCTGTCAACCACCCCAACCTTCTAAGCGGATACTGTTGAGGAGCCAACCGAGGCCAGGAACACTACAAAATAAGTCTTTATTAGAATAAATAGTAAAAGCTTGCAAAAGAGTCTTTAAAAACAACAGAGTCCAATGGGGAATACTGCCCAGGGTAAACTCCCGGCTGCACCCCGTCATCTTTGGGGATGTCCGGCACGTCCCACGGCCCAGTGTGGCTCCAAAATATCCGCTGAGGACAGGAGATAGTGACTCAGCAGGTGGTACACGGGGTGATAGACAATCCCACAGTTCATCAACTAGCTCTCAGCTAAACTAGACAATCCAATAGCCTTCAATCCAAATAAAGAAAGATAATGCAAACCTCCAAAGTACTTCAACAAAAACACCACAAAAATCACTACAATGAAAGGAAAAGGAATATAACCAATATGTATAAGGATCTTGCCACTCTTAAATTAAACCACTACACGCCAGGACAAAACCAATGAAAACAATCTAAGCAAAAGTAAAATAACAATTAGCAAAGAAAACAAATGGAGAGGCTAACCCTAAATGGCTACGTCTGTGTCAACCACAACAAGGCAAGCTTATGTTCTGGCTACTCCTCGGGCAGCAGTGGAGGTACAGTGGGCCGCAGGCCACGACAGGGGACAGTACATTTCAGTAAGGTTTACTTCACTTTGGGAAGGAAGCTGTCTGCACCCTCCCAAGTTCCCAAAAGGCCTCCTAAATCACAGCCACCGATGCTCGGGTCCGGACAGCTCCGTTGGCAGTCGGTCGTCTATGGGGTCTGGACCGCAGCTCTGCGCTTGCCGTGTACTCCGCTGTAGGGGAGAGGAACGCCACACGTCACCGCGTGTAGCTCGCCACTGGAACCCACCAGGATATATACGGTCAACGAGAGTATGGAGAAAGGCACTTAAGTCTGGGAAGGGTGTTTTGCTTCACACCCTCCCGAATCCCCAATCAGGCGTTCTCTCGTTTTAACATTGCGTGTCTCTCTGGTATCCGGCAGGTATCTATCTGGTTGTCGTCCGTCTGTCGCCTCCTGCCTTGCTGTACTCGTTCCCGAACCACTCTGCTCTCCTACTGTTTGCCAGCACCTTAAATACGGGAGCAAGGGGAATCGTGCCCTCCCAGTCCCCAATTCATGCTAACTAGCACCAGGTTTGTAAAGGGGAGGAGTAGCAACAACAACATAATTGGTGCGCTTCCACGGACAGGGGGGAAACATAATACAACTAGAAGGTTCTGTGTGTGTGTGTGCTAACCAAGGGTGGCAGAAGAGACAGCAACAAAACAAGGACATGTCATTTCCTTTGTCAACCTGTGACAATTGCATGAACAAGGTGATGGCCAAAGATGGCAATACTTCTAATTTACGTCGCCATCTGAGAATAAGTCACTCGTTCACTGCTGTGAGGATGGACAAGGCGTCGAGTTCACCGGCCGACGCTGCTCAAGGAAGCCCATCCACGAAGCCTGCTACCATTTCTACACAACTTGTACAACCAACAATAATGGGTGCATTCACCAGGAAAACAAAATACAAAAAGGACTGCGCTGGAAAACCTGCACTGATGCTGTGACCAGGTACATTGCAAAAGAAATGGTCTCTTTCCAAATGGTGGATAAAAAGTAATTTAAGGACATGATTAAAGCACTGGACGCCCAGTATGAACTGCCTGGACGGAAATACTTCTAAAACAGCAATTTCTGAGCTATATAATAAAGTTAAACAGGATGTTCAAGTGCTGGTGTCGGGGGCAGACTAGGCCTGTAACAATTAAAAGTTTTGCTGCACAATTAATTGTTACAGAATTACAATTAACTGAAATAATTGCCATTGACAATATAATTGTCACTGAACTGAACCCCAAATTGCTCCCTTTGCTGCCGGGTAGGAGAGCACACAGGTCTTAAACCTAATGCAAGCTGCTATGGGGAGCCGGTGATGGGCGCGGAGGAGAGGGGAGACTTTGGGGAGGTTGAACACCAGGTAGCATCCTGGATGAGCTGCAGGGGTCTTTTGATACAGTTGATAAGTAAGTAAGTAAGCTAGCTGGCTAGCCAGCTTTGATTGGAAACAAATTAGTATCCAGTCATGGAATTAATCACCACTTTGGCTGATGTGATGTGACCTGGCTTTGTTAGGCTAGTTAGTCACCTCGGTAACATTCGCGTTGCGAATTACTAGTGAAATTAGCATGCTAGCAGCTGTTATATAAATTATTTATCTAGCCTACATCATGATTTTTTTTTACATTTCGTCTGAAGCCAAGATGGCGGATACTGAAAATAAATAAATCCTGTTTTAAACTAGGTTTAACTAATCCAGGATTAAAATAATGATGTGCAATGAGTCTCTGATTAAGTTTAAACCTAGTTTAAGCCTGGATTTACTAAACCTGGATTAAGCCTAAACCAGGATTAATTTAAACCATGTTGGTGCAACCCAGCCCCACTGTTTGTTTAGTAAACCACTGTTTAATAATAATAACAATACAACATTTTTTTGTGTGATGATCTTTACCCTGCTATACCGAAAACGTACCGAACCGTGACTTAAAAACCGAGCTACTTACCGAACCAAATTCTTTTTAACCGTTACACCTCTCTACACACAGCTCTACCATGGGCACTTTTATTTTGATAGGGCTTTCTTTGTTGATAGACTTACGACAGCTCAAGACAAGTCAGAGTCACGATGATTTAATGAGAAAGAGGCGTTTGGTTTTTATGAAAGTGAAAGTGTGTTCACTGCATAATTCTAAGTCAAATATTTCAGTGTATTGTAACAGTATTCGAAAACTGAAATCCCTTCAGCCGCAGTTGAAAGTTTGCGTAAGAGTGAAGCTAATGAGAAAGAGCAGTTCATTCAATTAAGAGGCTGTTCCAATATAGATCTTCCTTGCACCCTCGATCAGCGGAGCTACGTATGTTAAGTGTTCCATGTATGGTGTAGCCTACTAAAGTGTGCCTTTCCACTTATATTTGTGAAACTATGAAGTAGCCTAAATGTGTTGCGACTGTGCGTTTATGGTGTTTTCATGGTGTTCGACATGAATGTATTGTAGTAGTATAGTATAGGGCTCCAAGTTTAAAATTGCCGGCTCAACAATGTCATTATTTTTTATTTTAACGGTTTTTCGGTTTAAAAAATGTATAACCGTCCATCCCTAGTGGTTAGAGACAGCCATTAGCATGCCTCAGAGGCAGGGTAGTCAGATGTGTGGTTAGAGACGGGCCGTGCCTCTGAGGCACGGTAATGAGAGAAGGCCTGGTGGTGCCTAGCACGCTACCATCCAGGGGATTTAGCTGGAATTTGCATCAACGCTTCAAAGGAACGCCCGCATGCTGCTTTGCTTCAGTGTCTGCATCACTGCTGTCTAGCTTAACTAATGTGTGAGAATTAGTGCAAAAAAAAAGCGCTTTTCAAGATATTCCAAACATTTTGTTTTTGGAGACGCTTACTTCTATTTATTTTATTTTATTGACACGCTAGATACATATTAGATATATATTAGATATTAAGCAATATCATTTATAGAGTGTTTGTTTTAATTATTTACATTTCACCACATAGGCCTACAGTTTCCTGGCTCCAAATACAATTGGATTATTTTTATATCATAGAGCCTCTTATATTGTCTGATATTTCCTGAAGCAATCCAGGCTAAGCACTGCTCTCAAGGGCCCAGTTCCTAAAACACTTGCCTACTTTATAGCTATTTTCATCAAAGTGGAAGCTAAAATGGAGCTTGTTATACATCTTAATACGGCCTCTCTCTCTCTCCCCTTGTCTTTCTAATTCATCTCTATCTCTCTCTTTTAATCGTTCCTCCTTCTCCTTTTCTCTGCCTCATTCTGCCCGTCATGACCTTTAATCTCCTTCCTGTTCTTCCTCTGCCTCCTTGCCTCTGTCTCGCTCTCCCTCCTGGCCCATGGTACTCTCTCTGTCTCAATCAATGCCTCTTTCCTGTTCTCTCTCAACACCCTGTCTTTACCCTCTCCTCCTCCAGGAGCGTTTCCAGTTCCCCTCCCACATCAGCGATGTGTCGGAGGACGCCAAGGATCTGATCCAGCGTCTCATCTGCTCCCGGGAGTGTCGCCTGGGCCAAAACGGCATCGGCGACTTCAAGGACCACCCCTTCTTCACGGGCATCGCCTGGGAGCACATCCGCTCCACCGAAGCGCCCTACATCCCCGATGTCAGCTCGCCCTCCGACACCTCCAACTTCGACGTGGACGACGACGTGCTCAAGAACCCGGTGGGCAGAGGGCAGGGGAGGGCACTGAGTACCAGTGCTTAGCTAAACTGTTGTGCTTAGCATTGGTTTCACTTATTTACAGGGGTAGTTGGCTGTAGTGGTCAGAAGGGTTGGTCAATTTCCTGATTTCGTTTCAGGAAGTGATTTGAATGCAACATTGAAAAACGTATCTTGGTCCATGTCATTGTTCGGTTAACCGGTCTCCCCTCCGTCTCATCTTCCCCCTGTCCCTGTCCGTTCTCCTACAGGACATTGCCCCCCCAGTCTCTCACACAGGCTTCACGGGCCAGCACCTGCCTTTCATAGGCTTCACCTACACCACCGACAGCTGCTTCTCCGACACTGGCTCCGTGAAGATGGCCCCGCTCTCTGATGCAGGCTCCCAGGAGGGGGAGGGGGGAGGAGGAGGAGAGGAGGTGGAGGCTTTTGAGAGGAGGATACGCCGGCTGGAACAGGAGAAGCAGGAGCTGAGCCGCAAGCTGCAGGGTGAGGAGATGCACACATACACAGACTAACGCATACAGTACACTCACCTGCTTACAAGCACGCACACACACACACACACACACTAGGGCTGCAACTAACGATTATTTTGGTAGTCGACTAATCTGTCGATTATTTTTCCGATTAGCCGCGATTAGTCGTGTGGCTTTTCGCTGCGCGTAAATGGCGACGCAGAAGCATAAATCCGGCTTAACTAGCTATCTAACCTAACGTTACGCCAAGCTACAGCTGCTCACAGAGCTAGTTGATTGGCTAGCTAGCATTGCTGGCTAGACTACAGACAGCTCACGTTAGTAGGCTACGCTTGGCGCTGTTTATCTTACAGACAGCTCGCTGGTGGACTCAACATAATTGAAATAGCATTCACTTATCAAGCATCATTCATGATCATCCACCATGACTACCTGGTATTTTAATAGCGACCACCCCTCACTTCATTTCATCTCGCGTTCTCCTGGCTTCAACATGGAAAACCCCTGCTACGTAACGTTACATACAAGCGCCTCTGTCTGTCACACGCGTGCCACAGGGCAAATAAATTAATAGCACAAACGCTCATAGCATGTACAGCCCTGTCCATGAGACGTTGTTTTCCAACATGTAACAGTAAAGCTAACATAAACATTACGACCCTAACAATATAACGTTAGCCAGTTGACTAACAACGTTAGCTAAAACTTACCCAGCTGATTCTTGCATGGCTCCCGTAAAAAAAAAAAAAAAAACGTTTTTTTTTTTTTTTCCTTACGATTAGTCGACACTACAATTCCACGTCGACGAGTTTTTATGCTCGACGTCGTCGATTATGTCGACTAATCGTTGCAGCCCTAACACACACACACTGTTCTCATGTAAATCTATGTGTGTGCACAGTCGAGCACACAGACACGTACCACAACACACTCATTCTGTTGGTCTTTTCTTCAATGACACAGCCACTTCATAAGCACCTTGCCCTGTTGCTTTCAGTTGTATCCGTTTCAGGTTTGTCGAGATACTATCATTTCAGATAAGATCAACTTATCAAAAAAAAGGCAAGAGGAAACCCGGAAAAGTCAAATCAGACTCTCAATTGTGAATCTCTCTACCACTCGTTCTTTGAACTCGGTACCAATGAATGACCCCAAAAACCCTATTGACATGACCCTTGACCTTTGCCAGAGTCCACCCAGGCGGTGCAGTCCCTCCATGCCCCGGGGCGCGGGGCCGGAACGCTGGGCCGGGACAAGGAGATGAAGAAGCTCAACGAAGAGATCGACAGGCTCAAGAAGAAGCTAGCAGGTCAGTTAAGAAACCTCACTCTGGCAACCAGACACAAAACTGGCAACCCCAAAGTCCTTAAAACCTTAAAGTACTTCATGTGGATCTGAAAGGAGTGGACAGGGATGTGTGCTATGATAATACCCTCCACTGTTCCCTGTTATCAGAACGCTATGCTTTCAATGTTGGTAATTTTATTCACATACATACACTCGCTGAGCACTTAACCTGTACAGCATCTCATTCATTCAGGTGGTGTAATGGTGTGGGGAATGTTTTCTTGGCACACTTTAGGCCCGTTAATACCAATCAATCATCGCTTGAATGCCACAGCTTATTTGAGTATTGTTGCTGACCATGTGCATCCCTTCATGGCCACAATGTACCCATCTTCTAATGGCTACTTCCAGCATGATAATGCACCATGTCACCAAGCAAAAGTCGTGCCAAACTGGTTTCATCATGAACATGATAATGAGTTCAGTGTTCTTCAGTGGCCCTCCCAGTCACCGGATCTGAATCCAATAGAACACCTTTGAGATGTGGTAGAAGGAAGCAATTTACCATGAGAGGAAGGGGGTTGTGGACTCATTTACCACTTGTACAGGGTTGTTGCATGAGGCGAACCCCCGCCCTCGAATGGTAAATTGCTTTCAAATTCATTCATTTACAATCATTAAACGTTTCAGAATACATATATCCTTCCGCCACAGAATATAGTCCCATAAACAAGATCAACGATTGCATTGTAGGTCAGCACAGGTGTTCTTAATCAGATTGATTGGGAGGTGCATTGATACTGGAAATGCGGTCTGAAGGTTGTTGGGATATTTACCACTGTTGCTAGCCAATCAGAATCCCGTATCCAAACATGCTGTTGTCGAACGGGAGATTCACAGCTTGAAAGTGCCCTTGAAAAATCTGCTGGTATTGCGTGATGCAATCATGTCACCATGGACCAGAATCTCAAAGGAATGTGTCCAACTCTTGTGGAATCAATGCCACAAAGAATTGAGGCTGTTTTGAGAGCAAAGAAAGGGCCCTGTCCAGTGTCAGTATAGTGTTACAAATAAATAAAGTGCTTGCTGAGTGAGTGTATATATTCCATTCATTCTTCAGCGACTTCTCTGCTCTCTCTCCCAGACTCTGATAGGCTGGAGCACCAGCTGGAGGAGGCGGTGAGCCTGCGACAGGACTACGAGAGCTCCTCCTCCAAGCTGAAGGCCCTGGACAAGCAGGCCAAGGCCCTGAGGCAGGAGAAAGAGGACATCCACAAGGTACGACTGCAACCCTGGGACACTCCCTGGGTGGCTTGTTCACTCTGTTACGTGTGTGTAAGGTCTTACGCGTTTTGATGTCACCACGCCGCCTCTCAGACCACGTACAGAATTGAATGTTTATATTGTCGTCGTGGTTGTATCGTGGTCAACTCTCTTTATCTAAGTGGGTGAGGGACAGAGTGAAAGGTATAGAATTATAGATTGTGATTGGATCTCGAATGTACTGTGTCTGTTCGCACATCCCGTTGTATCCTCTGTAGGCTCACGTGACGCAGATGCACCTGCACTCACACACTCCTTCACTCAGTCGCTAACCTAATATCAATTGCACACACGCATTTACGTGCACACACACACACACACACACACACACACACACACACACACACACACACACACACTAACCTAATATCCTTGGATCGTGGATCCAATTTCATTGGATAATGAAATAATTCCATTACCAAAGCTATTTAACCCTAAAGTCTGCCTTGGACTGAGCTTCAAGCATACACTTGCTTCAACCCTAATGAAACCTAAAGCAAAGAATTGTTTTGAATATTAGAATATACATTTACATTTTAGCAGACGCCTTTATCCAAAGCGACTTACAACAAATGCATTGTTGTTGTCAATGCTAGAAGGAAGGAAGTTTTATTTATTTAAATTATTATTATTTACATATTGAAACTGTACAGGGAGGTAGTGGGGATGAAGGTCTTAGGAGGGACAGTTAAGGTGTAGCCTGAAGAGAAGCGTCTTAAGTCTACTGCGTAAGATAGGTAGTGACTCTGCAGTCCTGACAGCAGTGGGAAGCTCGTTCCACAAGTGGGGCTCCAGGACAGTGAATATATAAGTAATAAGTAATAGTATTGTAGCTTAATGTCTGTGTTTGCTGTGTGTATGTATACTACTATTGTGTCAGTTAAGAATTGGTACAGTCATTGGTACAGTTATTCACTGATTTACCTTTTCTCTATCCTGATTCCTCCTCCTCCCCCTCTCTTTGTCACTCTCCGTGTCCTCCTTTCTCTCTCCCTCTCCCTCTCTCTCCTTCTCCTCATTCTCAACGCCTGTCATTCTGTCTTGCTCTGTCCCTCATCTCCCTCATCTGCTGCTCCTGCTCTCACACTCCTCCATCACCACCCTTCTCTCTCCTCTACCTCACACTCTCTCTCCTTCTGAACCTCTCCCTCTGAACCCCTCCCTCACCCTTCCTCTTTCCTCTGAACCCCCCGCACCTCCCTCTCTCCCTCCTACCCCTTCCACCTCCCTCTCTCTTGTGTCCCCTCCCCCTTCCCCACACACACACACACACCGCCACCACCAGCAATTGGCCGAGTCCCTGGAGCGTCTGAAGTCCCAGACCAAGGAGCTGAAGGAGGCCCACTCGCAGCGCAAGCTGGCCCTGCAGGAGTTCTCTGAGCTGAGCGAGCGCATGGCCGAGCTGCGCTCCACCAAGCAGCGCCTCTCCCGCCAGCTCAGGGACAAGGAGGAGGAGATGGACGCGGCCGTGCAGAAGGTGGACGCCATGCGCCAGGACATCCGCAAGACCGAGAAGGCCCGCAAAGAGGTAACACGCCGCCGCTCCCCGGCGCGGACGGGAATGTGTAGCTAGCTGAAGTTTTACCAGGTTAAACGCTTAGCAAAGTCACCTGCCACTTTTGTCAACGTTTAGTGACTTAGGGTGGTGCTAAGCTAAGACGTAGCAGATGAACTTAGAGCTCATCTAAAGCTTAACGAACAAACTTAGAGCTCAGCTAACACTTAACGAACGAACTTAGAGCACAGCTAACACTTAACGAATGAACTTAGAGCACAGCTAACACTTAACGAATGAACTTAGAGCACAGCTAACACTTAACGAATGAACTTAGAGCACAGCTAACACTTAACGAATTAACTTAGAGCACAGCTAACACTTAACGAATTAACTTAGAGCTCAGCTAACGCTTAACGAACGGACTTAGAGCTCAGCGAACACTTAACGAATGAACTTAGAGCTCAGCTAACGCTTAACGAACGGACTTAGAGCACAGCTAACACTTAACGAATTAACTTAGAGCTCAGTTACCGCTTAACGAACGAACTTTGAGCTCAGCTAACGCTTAACGAATTAACTTAACATTCCACTCAGGCCGCCTGTACCTGACGTTGAGCACAGACAATGTCGCTTATAATGTGAATTGCCTCTTTAAGTTTAATGAATGAACTTAGTGATCAGCTAACGCTTAACGAATTAACTTAACATTTCACTTAAGTTATCTGAGCATGTCTAGGGCTAAGCTGGCATTTTGACTAGTAATGTGGTAGCGACGTTTGTCTTTTAAAGACGGGTGCCTAGGGGGTTGCTTTCTGTGTCAAGGCCTCGCAGGAGAAGGAGGGAGGAGTTACTTTTCCATAAAGAAGATGTTATCATTATGTGCTTCGGTGTGTGAGAGCGTGTTTGTGTCTGTGTGGGTGTCTGCCTGCATCTGTCTGTGTATACATATATATGAGAATGAGAATGCCAGTCTCAACCACAACACACACACACACACACACACACACACACACACACACACACACACACACTCTTTCAGTACTACGGCTCTCGTCATTTAGAAAGTGCAACGTCACACTTATTTGTCCTATCTCCTCTCATTCATTATTAGCCCCTTCGCCCACCAGCGGTTTGTTCTCTGTCTGAATGCCAGTATTCCCTGTAGGACCCTCCCCTCTGCCCCACAATGTAGCCCCCTCCCCTCTGCCCCTCACTGCGTGACGACAGAGGAATGTGCTGCCCGGGGTGTCTTAAAGAGTCAAGGAACCCCCCCTCCCACACACACACACACACACAACTACCAGACTCAGTCTCTCTCTGCTCTCCGGGGGCTACAAGAGGAATGTATCCCCTCTTGATTGTTGTCAAACACTCTGCCTTCTTCCGTTTAACCCAGGTCTACGCTCCTACGTTCAACCCAGGTCTACGCTCCTACATTTAGGCCAGGTCTACACCCCTACGTTTTGGCCAGATTTACACCCATACATTTAGGCCAGGTCGACAACCCAACCGTACTTCCCTCCCCAGAGCTAGTGGCTAAGTGCTAACAGGGTGCAGCCTGAGTCAGACTCACACACACGTTCATACTCACAGACATACCCAGCTAGCGGGTGTGTGATAGCCGATGTTAACCTCTGTGTCTGTCTCCATCTGTGTGTGTGTGTGTGTGTGTGTGTGTGTGTGTGTGTGTGCACGCTCGTGTGCATGTGTCAGCTGGAGGGCCAGTTGGAGGATGCCAAGGCGGAGGCGTCTAAGGAGCGTAAGCTGCGGGAGCACAGCGAGGTCTACTCCAAACAGCTGGAGATGGAGCTGGAGAGCCTGAAGGTCAGAGAGTGCACACACTCACACACACACACACACACACTCCTAGCATCTAGGTGCATCTCTCTCCCCCTCTCTCTCATCACCCCTCATTCCTCCCTCTCCCTTTCTCCGCTCCCATCTCCTTCATCCAGGTCTGGTCTCCCTTCTCTCCTCTCCCCGTCTCACCAATTAACTTCTACCTCTCTCCTCCTCCTCCCCTCCTTTCTTCTCTCTCTCTCTCGTCAGGCCGTGTTCTGATGGGGTCCCCTCCGGCCTGGCTATATATAGGCCTGCTGTCTGCTGCTGTTGTGGTCTGCCGTTGCTGTAGGCAGTGGGTCTGACTAACAGCTGGGCTGTAGAGCAGCAGACCTCGGCCGCGTTAGAGCAGCTTTAATGCCTCCCATTTTTGGGGGAGGCTGTGGCTCAGCCGGTAGAGCCGGCGTCTAATGATTGCAAAGTCAGCAGCTCGCAGCGTTTCGAGTCCCCCGGCTGGCCACGTGTCAAAGTGTCCCTGAGCAAGGCACTGATCACCTTCAATGGCTCTGACCCGTTGCCTAGATGCCCCCTCTAGAGCATAAATGCGTTTCGTTGTAGTCTGTGCAATGACTTTGAAGGCCTTTCCTTTCCCTTTCTAAACCATTGTAACCGTCTCCTCTACACCGGAGAAGGAGGAGGAGGAGGGTGTCCTATGCATCCAGGAAGCTTCGCTGTGTAACGACGGAGCGAAGAGAGAAAAACTAGAGACGTTTGTTTGTCCCTTCTATTTATTTTTTTCTCTCGGCTTCTGAAATCCCTCCTTTTTCTTCTTCTCTCCGCCCACCCCTTGGTTGAGTTATGTTGGTCTGTCTTCCTCTCCTTCTCTCTGTCCTTATTTGAACCATGGTGCTCTTCATCCTGTTTCCTACTCTTTTGTGTTTTGTGTATTTTTTATTTTTGACTTTTTATCTCACTCCCCCGCCTTCATTTTTCTTTGATTGGTGTGTTGCTGCTTTGTTTACATTCCTATGTCTTCCCCCTCTCTCTCCTGTTTTCCTTAATTTCTCTCTATCCACCGCAAAGTTATATTCTCTTTTTTTCGTACACGGTTCATCACGAAAAAGGGACTGAATGAATGACATTTTAAGCAACCTGTATAATTAAGTTGAGACACACCTTTTATTTAAGACAAATAATGTCTTCATGGACATTTGATTAAATGACATGAATTATATGTGTATAAGACTTTGCTTTCAGTATCAATTATGCAGATCTGTTTACTTCATCCTGCTTACTCCCAGCTTAGAGACACATGTTGTTTGATGTTGGATTGGTTCTAGCTATTTTGGTATTTGGACGGTATTTTGACAGGCCAGGGTGAGTGTCTCCAGTTTTGTTTCCATTCTGCAGTTTGTGACGTACAGACTCCCATAGCATGTTTGATTCCTGGGCTTGTAAAGAACAGTGTGAAACCATCCAGCCTCTGCCACTCTGGGAGGTACCGCTGTTCCCTCTCGCCCACGGACACAGACGGAACCTACCAACACAGCCAGTAGAACGATCAGAAAGAATTCCCCAATTAAAAAAACATTGTTCTCTCCTCTCCACCTCTCCTCCTCCCGTCCTCCCAGGTGAAGCAGGGGAGCGGGGGCGGTCGCAGCGGGAGCCCCGAGTCGCAGCAGGAGCTGTCCAAGGTGAAGTCGGAGCTGGACAAGAAGGTGCTGTTTTACGAGGAGGAGCTGGTGCGTCGCGAGGCCTCCCACACCAGCGAGCTGAAGAGCCTCAGGAAAGAGCTGCATGACTCAGAGGGCCAGCAGCTGTCCCTGCACAAGGAGCTGCTGATCATCAAGGACAAGCTGGAGAAGGCCAAGAGAGAGAGGTGGGCTCACGCTAGGCTAGACTAGGCAAGGCAATGCTTGGATAGGTTGTTTTTCTTTCTTTTTTTGCTTGGATGGGTTTTTTCTTTTATAGTTTTATTTCTAGGTTTTGATTAGTTAGGCTACGCTAGAAGGTTAGAAACTCCAGAGCCTCAGGAAGGAGCCCCCCCCCCCCACACACACACACATAGGGATGTTAAAAGAGAAAATTGAGTTCTTAAAGACATTGTCAAACTCTAGCTTTAATAGCCACATCAGGATATACGACTTGTGTTAATTCTTCCGACTGCTCTTTTCAATTATAGTGTTCTATCTCCTTATAGTGTTCTGTTTGTCTCCAGGCAATCTGAGATGGACGAGGCAGTAGGTGCTTTGAAGGAGAAGTACGAGCGCGAGCGCAACATGCTGACCGATGACAACCGCAAACTGACCGCAGAGACTGACCGGGTGAGAACAAAGACAATCCACACATCTGTACTGGAGCCTCCTGTCTCATGACAGGTCACACATGTTCTACCAACACACCACACAGTGAACAGACACTTACCTTTTCTTTATACCCTCGTTCTCTTTCTCTCATCTCCTTCCTCCTTTCTAATCCCTGCGCTCTCCCTCTCTCATATCTCCTTCTCCTCTACTCCTTCCTCCTCCCTCCCTCTCTCTCTCATTCTCTTTCTCTCTCTCCCCCTCTCTCAGCTGTGTACGTTTGTGGACAAGCTGACAGCACAGAACCGTCAGCTGGAGGATGAGCTGCAGGACCTGGCTGCTAAGAAGGAGAGCGTGGCCCACTGGGAGGCCCAGATCGCTGAGATCATCCAGTGGTGAGTGGAGGAGGCCGTACCACACCTGGCTCTCGCATAGCATCTGAAATAATAGAGCGCCTGTCTAGGGTTTGTACTTTTGGGAACTGTTCTTTTGCAGCACGCAAACTCAATCCAGCGCAGATAAGTGATATGATTTCAGATACTATTTGTACTCAGGCGTGATATAATACCTGGGTCAGATACACCTGGGACAAATACATAGGAATTAAGAAGGTTGGTGGTCTAGCATCACAGCCTACAAGTTAACCCAGTGGTCCAGCACCACAGCCTACTAGTGTGTTAACCCAGTGGTCTAGCACCACAGCCTACAAGTGCACAGAATCTGGCCAATGCCCTGCTGACAAAACTCTCTCCTTGTCTTTCTCCACTGTCTCTGTCCAATAAAAACTGAAAACAATGAGACAGAGGGACAGCCCCACTCCAGAAGTAATAACCTTTTCAACCCTGTGTGACCCCCCCAGGGTGAGTGATGAGAAGGATGCCCGTGGCTACCTGCAGGCCCTGGCCTCCAAGATGACCGAGGAGCTGGAGTCACTGCGCAGCTCCAGCCTGGGCTCCAGACCCCTGGTAGGAAACGCACGCACGCACGCACGCACGCACGCACACACTCCAGGTATACCATGTGACACACAGCCATTTTCACCCTGGAGGGGGGCTTTAATACACACACACACACACACACACACACACCCTCCCTCCATTCCACCACCAGGGATTCCATCTCACACAGTCAGACTAGGCTCATGGTAGGACCAGCGTCGCCAAGGGAACACTAGAATCACACTTCTGTTGTCATTTATTGTTTTTTAGCTGAACAGACGCTTCTAGTCAGTGTGGCCTGAAATGGCTGAAACATGCTCTGTTGACCCTGAACAGCTAGACTGTTAGTTGGAGCGATCGCGGTCAAGTTCTTCACTGGAGGGGCAGGAAACTGTGTGCCCCACGAGCTTGACTGTAGCCCGTCCTGCGTCCTCTCACTTTAAGGACATTGTAGTGCTGTACTCTCTATAAATACCTAGGCAGACCAGGAGGTACTCAAGGTGTCAGGGTTGGGATTCATTCCATTTCAATTCCAATTAGTTCAGGAAGTGAGTGGGAGGACTTTTTTAGTAGATTAATTTCCTGATTTGTCTGGGTTAAGATGGGATTGATGTCTGTGTGGCAGTTTGGGAGAGTTGATTTGTTCAACATACACACACACAGACACACACACACACACACACACACACACACACACACACACACAGGCCCCTGTGTAGCCTGAGCAGCTACAATAAGTAAAATCACCCTCTTTTGGAATAATATCCCCAACACACCCAGCTGCTCTCCTTGCTGTCACGGAGGCCCTCCACTCTGCTCAAGCTTCCTCCCTCTTCTCTGTTCTCATTCTCCTGGACCTGTCTGCTGCCTTCGACACAGTCAACCACCAGATCCTCTCCGTCCTCTCAGAACTGGCACCGCACACTCCTGGTCCTGGTTTGCTTCCTACCTGGCGGGACGCTCCTACCAGGTGACTTGGAGAGAATCGTTGTCTTCTCCCTCACTACTGGGGTACCCCAGGGCTCTGTCCTAGGGCCCTTACTGTTCTCCCTCTATACCAAGTCTCTTGGCTCGGTAATCTCCTCACACGGGTTCTCCTACCACAGCTACGCAGATGACACTCGATTCTTCCTGTCCTTCCACCCCCTCTGACCGTGGCAACACGTGTCTTTGCCTGTCTTGCTGTCATCTCTACATGGATGTCAGCCCACCATCTGAAGCTCAACCTTAACAATACTGAGCTACTCTTCATCCCTGGGAAACCCTGCCCTCTCCAAGACAGCTCGCATCAGATTCAAGAACCTGGTGCTTGCCTACCAGGCAGCAAAAGGGACAACCCCTGCCTACCTGCAGGCAATGGTCACCCCCCAAACTTCAATGGATGAGTTCTACCTCCACTTGCCTTCCACCCAACTACGACTATGCCTTACTTTCCTCTACCACTGGCTCTGATCTCCTCCTTGTCTGTGTGTTCTAGTTGTGTGTTCTAGTTGTGTGTTTAGTGTGTGTAGACTGTGTGTTGAGTGTGTTGAGGTCAATGCGTTGCTCTTTATTTTACTGGCTGCCCCAGCGAGGTTCAGGAGTGGCTACACCGCCCCAGAAGTCCCTCCCCCCTGCTGATGGGGACAAGCCGGTGAGTGTGTCAATTAAAGGCAGCCACAAATCACTGTGGATGTGGTGCCCAAACGAGGGTGGTGCATAGGGCTGCTCTCATTGCCATAGAGTTGCATGTCTGTCACTCATATGGCCCAACTCTTTCAGTTGCTGACTAATTTGCGCGAAGATTTGTTGGAAAATTCCTATTGAGAATGCTCTTAGAAAAATGACCTGAATTGATATTTTAGGCATGTTAGAAAGTAGGTTTGAAGTCCCCAGCCAGTACTTTTTTTTTAATTAATTTTAGACTGGCACTAAAGCATTTGGAGACCTAGAAAGCAAAATTGGATTGTGAGTGATGATTTTCAGAGCAGATGGAAGGGGCCATATGCGTCACAGAAGAGATTCATTCATATAAATCCATATATGGACACATCTCTGGGGTGTATAGCGCATTATTGGAGGAATATGTGGCAATACAGAGGTTTCTGTAAACCTCAATATCGGTTTCTGTAAACCTGCCAATATCGGGCGATAATATTGGTGCTCCTATGCAAGGCCTTTGGAAAGTATTAGTATAGTGTAAATTAGGTATTTAAATTTCTGTATTTCAATTTGAATACATTTATATTTGCTGTATTTTTAAATAATGTATGTAAGCACTTTCAATTGCCCCTGAATAAACTTGCCTTGCCTTGCCTTATAGAAATGTCTAAAAACGCTTTGTGTGTGTGGATTGATGGCAAAAAAAAGTGGAAAACGTGTAGGAGTCTGAATACTTTCTGAAGCCACTGTATATCTGTGTGGCTCTAGTAGGTACGGTAGAGCAGTAGATGTTCCTCTGATGTTCTAGAGGCTGTTCTGAGTTCAAGATGGCCAGTGGGGACCCATATAAAATCACTGCATCAATACTAATCTGATTTATCAGTCCTTTAGAATATTAAGGCCTGTGTTTCTACAGAAAAGAGACATTTACATTGTACTTTGTGTCAAGCTGTAAGATGCTTTTATCCACTTGGTGACGCAATTGAGCAACAGCATGAATCACACAAGAAAGTACCTTTGGGAAGCACAACAGATTAAATTGAATAATTCCATATAGGCTAGTATCCATGTAGCATGAGAGCTCATTGAATTTGTGCTCGATATTTAGGTTAGTGGTTCATATGTACAGCTCTGTATAGATGCCCAAGGTGACTTTGAGAGATGCATCGTCTGGACACACACACACACACTCTTTCTTTCTTGTTGTAACATAAGCCTGGTGAGCTATTTCAGAGTGTCTAGAGGAGGAAGGTATGTCGGGATCATAGACTTCTGGTCGGTATGAGGGGTGGTTAGGGAGGATATGATGTCTCATCATTTCCTGTCCAGTCAGGGGCTGTGATGTCATGCGATCCGCCAGCATGCATGGAATGTCATCCCAGCTTCCTGAAGAGACCATTCATCATCTGCCTCGGGGTTAGGGAATGACACTCACTCATTCACTTGATATGAGGAGGAGGGCTTTGAAATACGCCTAGTCAAAATGCACCCCTAGTCAAAATGCCTTTTACAATTAATATCTAAGTGAAAAGAGGCAAATCTAACCTCTAAACATGACACATTTCATCACATTCTAAAACAAGAAACATTTTTTTTTTTTACTTTTTTTTTTTGTTTCAAAATAATAAAACAAGGAAAAAGGCCTTGTACAAAAGTTTGGGAACCCTGTCAGCTAGTACTTTCTAACTCCTCCTCGGGCAACTATAACAGCTTGCAAACACTTCCTGTAGCCAGCTAAGTCTTTCAATTCTTGTTTTGGGAATTTTTACCCATTCTTCCTGGCAGAACACCTCTAGCTCAGAAATATTCTTCGGCCTTCTTGCATGCACGGCATGTTTGAGATCTCTTCACAGATTTTCAATCATATTCAAATCTGGGGACTGTGATGGACTTTCCAAAACCTTCATCTGTCTTTCCTGGAGGTACTTCATGGTTGATTTTGAGGTATGTTTTGGGTCATTGTCTTGCTGGAATACCCAAGTTACCCAACCTCTCTTCAACTTCAATTTCTGGACTGACCTTTGAACATTAGCCTCTAGAATGTCTGGATATGGTGGAATCCATTCTTCCTTCCACCTGCACAATATTGCCTGTGCCCCCAGCTGCTACACAACCCCAAAGCATAATGGATCCACCTCCATGCTTAACAGTTGGCACAGTGTTCTTCTCTACAAATGCTTCACCCTTTTTTCTCTAAACATACCTTCTTTGGTTGTGGCCAAAAATTTCAATTTTGGTTTCATCAGTCCAAAGCACATCGCTCCAATAGGCTTCAAGTTTCTCAAGGTTTTCTTTTGCATACTTCAGACGCTTAATTTTGTATTGAGGTCGTAGGAAAGGCTTCTTTCTGGCAACTCTGCCATGTAGGTCTTTGTTGTTTAAAGTACACTGTATTGTTGTCCTGTGAACAACTAGACCAGTGTCTACTACTCTTTTTTGCAGCTCTTTTGCAGTGATGCGTGGGTTCTTCTGAGCATTTCTCACCAGATCTTGGGCCATTCTATCTGAAATATTTCTTGGTCTTCCAGATCTTGCCTTGACTTCAATTGTTTCATTTATTTTCAATTTTTTCTGATGATGTTTCTGACAGTGGAAATGGGTAGATTGAAAAGTTTTTTATAGCCTTCTACTTGATGGTGATTCTGACATCCTTGGATAACAGTCTAGAGCAACCCGTGGTTTTTAACACCAGACACAACAGCCACCGCAGTCTGATCCTTTAGAAGGCATGGAGTTACTTCAGAATATATAGTTCAACCCTGGAATTATATTCACCTGACTCATTGAAGCCCTAACGAGTAAATCACCTTGGTCTGGGCCTTAAGCCCAGTTTATGCTTCTGCGTAAAATCGACGGCGTAGCTTGCGTAGGCCCGCGTAGCCTTGCGTAGCCTACGGCGTAGATTAAACCGCACCTCTCCAAAAATGTAACTACGCGTCAGTTTCTACGCAACCGTAAGCTCTGTGATTGGTCCGCTTGGTAGCACATGATTCCGACAAGATTCCGACTCTCTCGTCGGCCAAAATGTGGAAGCCATGTCAGAAATTTCATTTACTTTTTCTGTAATTACTTATTAATAAAGATTTGAAAAATTATGATAACCATCTTATTATCTTAGTTTAATGTCATTTCAATGCATCATAGAACTTTTATTTACAACAAGCATAACAAAACAAAAAAACGCTATTATGCCGCTTTGAGTAGAGCGCCCTATGGAAGCGTCAGGCACAGTCTTCCTATAAGGAGCGCGATTCACATTTACGAAATTTATTTAGAAATAAATGATTAGTTACAGGGAGCCCCATGGCTGTTCGTTGGGTTTAAATTATATTTATGATAGACATATTTAATGTTAAGTTATCTATAAGAACTGTGATTGGTCCGCTTGGTAGCGTCACATTCCGACTCTCTCGTAAATGCGGAAGTCATGACAGAAATGTTTTTACTTTTTCTGTAATTACTTATTAATAAAGATTTGAAAATGTATGATAACCATCTTATTATCTTAGTTTACTGTCATTTCAATGCATTATAGACATTTTCTTTACAACAAGCATAACAAAAATACGTTTTTTGATCGCTATTATGCCGCTATGAGTACACCGACCAACGCTCCGCGGTCCGCGGAACAACGTCGAACTATAAACTTGGAGAGCCCTCGCGTAGGCTACGGCGTAGCCGCGCGTAAATTCGACGCAGGAGTATAAATCAGGCTTTAGTAATCATCTTCTCAAAAGGTAACAAAGAATAATCCAAAAGGGTTCCCAAACTTTTGCACAGGGCCCTTTTCTTTTTTTATCATTTAAAATTAGCAGAAAGGTGTCATGTTTAACTTTGTAGCATTTAGTGTTCAGGTTTGCTTTCAATCACTTGGAGATGAATGTACATTTAAACCAGGGGTGCCCACATTTTTGCACCCCACTGTACCTGCTTGTGTACGTGTGCATTAGCCAGTGACTTCCTCTCTTGCCTATTGCCCGATCAATGTCATCAACCACGGAAAGTGCCTCAAGTTAAGTCAAGAGGATCTCTTGTAAAGGAGATTCATGAAATGTATGAATACATAATACCAATAGGATCATGTATAAATAAAGGATGAATAGATGACGGTCAAATGTTGTTGTTGTTGTTGTGGTCAGGACCCTCTGTGGAAGGTGCGCCGCAGCCAGAAGCTGGACATGTCGGCCCGCCTGGAGCTCCAGTCAGCCCTGGACGCAGAGATCCGCGCCAAGCAGCTGGTGCAGGAAGAGATGAGGAAGGTCAAGGCCAACAACATCTCCTTCGAGAGGTCAGCCCCACCCCTGTGATACCAACCCCACCCCCCCAGCAGCATTTGTCACAGCATTTGTTATGTGAAAGAGAGATGGAGAAATTGTTGATCACATCCGGGGGCCAAAGGGCAGATGATAATTCAGGAGGGACAGCTGGCTGGAGTGGTGTTTGATTGAGATGAAGTGAGCGTGGTTGACATGGCTCTCTGAGGAGAAAGTTGGAAGTGGATGGTGCATAACTGTGTATATTCTCTCTATTTCTCTACACTCTCTCTTTCTCACTCACACACACACACACACACACACACACACACCTACAGCAAGCTGAAGGATTCGGAGGCTAGGAGCAGGGAGATGGCAGAGCAGCTGGAGGGCATGAAGAAGGAACTGGAGGAGAGCCGTGCACGCTCAGACAAAGGTTGGCCAACCATGCATAACCCTAAATCAACTGTCCCTGGTATCTACTAGGGCTGGTTATTGGCAAGGACCTCACCTTACATGTCACCATACTTGGCTCATAAAACAATATTTTTGCAATAAAATACATATACTGTATGGTGATACTCATACTATACTACATATATTTACTAACAATTTCAAATATAACTTCTATCTGCTGCGTAGCGCGTACCACCTAGGTAGCCTGATATGTAATCAATACATCATGTATAGAACTCAAGAGAAATTTTGCCCCCACCCACACCCTTTGTCTGTGTCTACATGGCACACTACGTACATATACAGTTTATGTACAGTACAGGCCAAAAGTTTGGACACACCTTCTCATTCAATGTGTTTCCTTTATTCACTGAAGGCATCAAAACTATGAATGAACACATGTGGAATTATGTACTTAACAAAAAAGTGTGAAATAACTCTAAATATGTCTTATATTTTAGATTCCTCAAAGTAGCCACCCTTTGCTTTTTTGTTGTTAATAAAATAAAAAAATTGTGTTGTTAATAAAATATATAATAATAATATTATATATATATAATAACATTATTATTAACTCATATTATATTTAATATTATTATTATATATTTTATTAACAACAAAAAAGCAAAGGGTGGCTACTTTGAGGAATCTAAAATATAAGACATATTTATAGTTATTTCACACTTTATTGTTAAATACATAATTCCTATGTGTTCATTCATAGTTTTGATGCCTTCAGTGAGAATCTACAATGTACCAAATAGTCATGAAAATAAAGGAAACGCATTGAATGAGAAGGTGTGTCCAAACTTTTGGCCTGTACTGTATATTTCCCTCTATATCTAGACAGACCAACTTTTTTACTTTGTAGAGATTCGGGTCTCAGGTTGGCTGTACTTGTACATGCTGCAGTGTTGGTTTTATCTCACCTACAACAATATGCAAAACGAGATCACTTCTGACACAATACAAACGCTTTGTTTACTTTCTACTTTTTACTCTTGAGTAGTCACAGTTGCCTTGTAGTTGTAGAGTTAAAAACGGCATCCTTCTCTCACATTGGATACTGTATTAGGCTCTACTGTATGAAGCCAATGAACGTAACTGCTGTCCCCCTCTCTCTCCTACAGGTCTCAAGCTGCCTGACTTCCAGGACTCCATCTTTGAGTACTTCAACACCTCTCCCCTGGCCCACGACCTCACCTTCAGAGTGAGTCTCTCCTTTGTCCAGAACCAACCTGGGTGTGGGTGGGTGGGTGGAAGGGGGTGTGTGTTTGTGTGCGTGCGTGCGTGCGTGAGTGCGTGCAGAGCATGGCTTTTGTCCCACAGGGAGAGTTGGAATGCCTCTGATCACAGACTGTTGGCCGGGTGTTAAAGTCATACACACACTCAGACATAAGCATACACACACAGAGACTGACAGATTGGCTGGCAGACTGACTGACTGGCTGGCACTTTTGTCACACTTGGATAGTCACACATTCTCACACACACACGCACACTTTCGTAGACGCACACCAACATAATCACTCTTACACACAGACTGTTTACTCGGATATAGACACACACATGTAAACATACTCATACACACACACACACAGTTTAAAGTTAGAGAGTGCCAAGCTCCGGAGTACATATCGCCTGGCCCTCTGATGTGCTCAATCACCATCACCCGTATGAACTTCAAAGCCCCAGAGAGGAGGAAGTGAGCGGTATCATGCTTCCTGCCCTTCCCCCCGTGGAGTACGTCTGGCTCATGTTACCTCTCGGCACATAGTGACCCTATGCAGCAGGCTGCCTTCTGGACAGCACCCGCTGCTAATGGGCCAAAGTTATGAGAAGTGCTTAAGGCCACGGGGAGGGAACTGCCTATCGAGAGCAAAGAACAGAAAGCTGACCGTGACCTTAGTTTAACGAGAGAGAACCTGGTTTCGTCTGTCAGCTAGTAACCACTTCCCCTCAGTCTCATCACCTCAAGTACGCGGCTTTGCGGCCGTAAGATCTTACTGCTCAACACAACCGTGAAGCAGGGTTTTTCCCCCCTTCCCTTCCTGCCTTATGAGGTAAAAAAAAAAAGGTTAGTCAGCATTGAGGTAACAGAACGTCAACATGTGAAGGCCTTGTTCAGTGTCGGTCACCAACAGCTTGTGGTGAGGCGGTCGTTTTGGGTCTTGGTCTCTTCAGGACCGTAAATCTGCTCAGGACGAGTGTTGGAAGCGCTGGTCTTAGCAGTTAACCACAGTATGACCTGGTCAGCTCTGATCCTTCCCTCCAGTGTTCTTTTTGCGAAATAACCCTCCCCAATAAACCCCCACCAAAACCTGAAGCTGTCATGTGCTTTTTATTGTTTGTCCCATTCCCGTGTGTTGCCCCTCGAAAAAGGAATCGGTCTCTTCCTCGTCTGCGTCCTCTCTGCTAGCGTTTTGGGATGAAGTAAGTTGGCTGCTCAGAGCTCCCTCCCCATCTCCCACAGTACCCTCTAACCCTCGGAGACTTGTGCTGCCAGCATACAAAAAGGTTGGGAGGAAGTATACCTTGAAATGGAATACCTTCTTAATTGGACGTTGAGTTAGCTATTATGCTAATATGGGTGCTATGCTATTTACCCATTGTCGTTCTAACAGGTAGTATGTCAGTAAAATAAAATGTCCCCTGGCTGTGATGCTAATGATAATTAGTACCGTTTGGCATGCACAGAAGGAGGGAAATTGATAGATAAAATAGACCTTTTGATGACTGGCTGCACTCTCCTTCTATAATTTACCTCCCTCTAGCACAGCACAAAGGTTAGCAAACTGCTTCACTAGAACGTGCTTCCGCATTAGAATCCCAGACGATAGCATTACCAGGCCCTCTAACCGCTACTCAAGCTTATGTGTCTTAAATCTTCACTGTATGGTAGACTGTGACCTCACAAAACTCTGTTAAACATTAGCATAATTATTAGCTTCCTCAACAACTAACGACAAATAACAGTCAAAGCTCATTAACCCTACAGCAACACACTGGGAATACTGATTAGCAGGACCTTTTCAGTGTGTACTCAGCCAGCGAATGGATTTGCAGGAAGCACCTGCCATCTAATTTAACTTTAATTTCAAATTGATTAGAATAGAATCAGATTGTCTTGTGATTGATCCTAATCTTGACTATTTTCATATACCATCATGGCTGTGACCTGTTTGAATTTTTTAGGATGTCTATGTAGGTTTTATCCTAGCTTGATAGGTACCATAAATTAATGATCAGTCATTAAGATAAATGTATAATGCTCATACAGTAAGTGTTCTTTATTATTTATAATCTCTGGGCTCAATGTAACTGTATACGCTTCTGAAATCACACAGTATAGGGTGGTCCAGAAGACCTTATGCCTGAGCACGTGCTTGTGACCAGTTATGACAGTGTTAATTTATTATGGATTTCATTAATTTGAATATTTGTATCCAGTATTCGGGAAGGTGATGCATCATGTTGAAGTCTGTGCAATACACATTAAGGGTGCAATATTTGAATATAATATTTGTTATACCCATATACAATGTATTTATTAAATAATAATACGCTGCCCTCACAAGCTCATGAACATGTCCTGATGCCTTCCTGAGGTGAAACACTATTGTTATTGAGGGTGGTTCAGTCCTGGACCTGGAGACACAGCACTGCTGCTTTTCATTCTTTTTAAATAATGAATTCATTATTTAATTAGAGACTGATCCAGACCTGGACAACCAGATGACTTAACTCTCTGGCCAATGAATGGTCATATGAACCATTAATTATCAAGGAGAAAAGACAGCCGGCAGCACTGCACATCCCCAGACCTCCGACTGAACAGCCTAGTGGTAGACCATGGGGACGTAGAGACACCTGTCAGTCCAGGGACAACACCCAATGGTCATTTGTGCCACCTAGTGGTAGAACTGTGTCGGTGCCAGTGTATATTATGTGTCAACCTTGCTCACACAGACGTCTCTCCACCCACACATTCACTCACTCACCCCCCCCCCCCCCCCCCCCCACACACACACACACACATTCACTTACTCACCTCTCCACCCACACACACACTGACTCACCCTCCTATGTCCTTCTCCCTCCAGGCCAGCTCCATCAGCGAGCCAGACACCATGTTCC
Source organism: Nansenia antarctica (assembly GCF_963989245.1). Taxonomy (NCBI): domain Eukaryota; kingdom Metazoa; phylum Chordata; class Actinopteri; order Argentiniformes; family Microstomatidae; genus Nansenia; species Nansenia antarctica. The sequence goes on along the minus strand of NC_137674.1, from coordinate 56,148,316 downwards.
CGAAGTCGGACGTCCCGTCGCCCTCCCCCTCCGTGGCCTCGGAGCAGGATGTGAGTGGCTGTCACACACACTTCCTCCCCCTTCACACACACCCCTGTCCCCCTCCAGTTACACGGCACTCCTAAACTTCCTTTCTCCCAACACTCCTGTGTCCGCCCTGCTATCCAGTTAACATAGTAACATTTAGACTGACAGCGGACAATATTTGATGTGTTTTGTATGCCTCTATTGCCTGTTTCGTATTCTTAACAAGGTTGAACTGTTTTGAACGTCAGAAATAATCATTTTCTCTATGAGAGTTGACCTGCTGTGGTTCATTGTCCTCCATGATGCCATTAGAGAGGGAACTATTGATCTGTCTCTGTCTGTTCATACGTTAGGTATGAACATAAAGTCGGTCACTGTCTGTTCTTATGTCACCTGCTTTCTCTCCGACACCACTGGGACCATTTTTACAGAACTTGGGTGAATGGTGAATGATGAGTCTTGCCATAGAGATTGTTATGAGTTTTAGGTGACTCAAACGGTGACGGAGTGGCTAAAGTGATAACAACCTATCATTAAAAACATATTGATAGGGTGCAGAGAGGAGAGTAGGCCTATAAACCTTTACAAACTGACCATTCAGACAATTGACTGCTTTCAAATAATACTAGAATGATACTGAAAATGAATCAAATTAGCACTACAAGCTCCGGTAACTTTGCAGCCTAGGTGGCGTAGTGGGTTAGGCGTCAACCACGTAACTGCAGGGTTCCCGGTTCGATTCCGGCCGCGGACATGTCCTGCTTGTCATCCCTTCTCTCTCTCTCTCACCCATCCTTCCTGTCATAATCTCTACTGTCTCTGTCAATGAAAAATACGAGTGGGACTGCCCCACTCGAGAGAAGAAAAAAAAGACAAGGAGGGGCGCTCCATCACTGGTGTGGGACAACATGATTACTGTCCACTTGTTAGTGTATCAACACAACACCATGAGGGACATTCTCCTTCCAGTGACGTGATACTCGAATTAGAAGCACCTAACACAAATGTGTGCACAAATCTCCCTTAGCGTCACCACGTTTTGACTTGTCAATGCATTTCTAGTTAATGAATGAATGAATGGTCTTTATTGTCATTGCTATAGTACAGGTACCAAACAACGACATTTGGGAGGGGTGGCTCCCCTGGTGCTAGGAAAGAAAGAAAAAAAAAACTAAAAAAACAAGAAGGGAAAGGAGCTGGTTTACATAAATAAAGGCTATGTACACTATCCACTATACTATACTGTACAGATAAGACGACTAGGGTTGTCATATTGCACATAGTGTTATTGCACATTCATTTAAAGTGTCGCAGTTTGCAGGCTTGAAATGTACACATTTGTGCCTCAGCACTACACCTGATTTTTTCAATCCAGCAGCTGCCATCAATCCGTCCAGACTGTCCAGGGCCCAGAACCTAGGTCTTTGCTGTGTTCAGGGCCTGGATGGCCCTGGGGTAGAAGCTGAGCTTCAGTCTGTTTGTCCTTGCGGCCATGGTCCTGTACCGCCTTTTCGAGGGCAGCCGGGCAAAGTGTTCGTACCCAGGGTGGGTTGGGTCTCTGGAGATCTTGGAGGCCTTCCTGAGACAGCGTGTGTTGTACAGCTCTTCCAGAGAGGGGAGGGGGGCGCCGGTGATCTTCTGGGCTGTTCTCACGACTCTCTGTAGCGCATTTCTTTCCGCGGTTGTGCAGCTGGAGAACCAGTTGCAGATGCCGTAGGTGAGGATGCTCTCCACTGCGCCGCGGTAGAAGGCCACCAGTATCTCCTGCTTGTTGTGTTCCTTCCTGAGGACTCTCAGGAAGTAGAGCCGCTGTTGTGCCTTCTTGATGGTGGCTGCTGTGTTGTTCTTCCAGGACAGGTCATCCTGTATGTGCACCCCCAGGAGGATTAGAAACATTATGAGCATTGATACAGTGCTGAAGGATCATTTAGCAAAAGTGACTAACTGAAAGAATTGAGCTTGTATGATGCTTTAGGGAACTAGACCCCTACGTCTTTACATTTTACATTTTAACCATTTAGCACTTTTATCCAAGAGTAATTGGAGTAATTAAGGGCTAAGTACCTTACTCAAGATCATGTGTTCAAATCCCACCTGTGAACACCACCACTCTTCTGATCACCAGTCCAACTCACTATCTATTAGGGCATTACTACCACCACTACCCTATAGTGGCCCCAAGTAACGGTGTTCCACATTGTACACCTAGTGGCCTGCTCTGACCTCTCACAATGACGCTCTCTATGGCTGACGTGTACACTCTGACTTGCTCCTCCTCTCTATGGCTGACCTGACTCTATGACTCCCTCCTCTCTATGGCTGACCTGACTCTATGACTCCCTCCTCTCTATGGCTGACCTCACTCTATGGCCCAATCCCGATTCTCTTTTCTACCACTTCGGCTCGTTTTGGAGTCACTCGCTTTGGAGCCAAGGCCTCCGAACAGAGCCACAAGCCGTAGTGGTTCCCTTAAGAAATGGGACAACCCTTCACGACGTCATCCGTAGTGTAATGAATGGGTTAATTCATAGTCAGGACAGTTCATGATATACCAGTAGGTGACTGAAAGGTGTCGAGAGAACCGAAGTAAACTGGTTATACCTTTGTTGAACCCAGACTCAAGTGTCTTATTATTCTATGTCCAAGTGACATTACACGTAGTATCGTAGAAAAGCATTGACGCTCGCGATTCATTCACAACTTGAATGAACTTGAACGCTATCAATCGATCAAACAAGTCATCAAATAAAAAAGAACAATGCTTCATTATCAGACCATGACAGAATAAGCGCTAACCTGTATGAAACCTGTGCTCCTATGCTGCCGGTCTGCACTGATATAGGACAACAGTGCAACAACTTCGCGGCCGAACTTTAGTTACATTTACGGCATCATATGCCATCAAAGGGAAACATGGAAAAATGCATGACTTACAGATTTATTTTTATGACGTTACGAAATCCGATGTGACAGGAACGCTGGAGAAACAGCCGCTGTCCACTGCATTAGTTAACTACCGGTACATGCCCTTGATGAGTCTCCCGCTCACTGCCCTCCATCAAAAATGGCACATCCATCGATAATATTACATAATAACAGCTCGGATTAGATTGCCGGTTGTTTTGGTATAATAAGTGCCGCAATACAGATAGCGTCATATACCACCAAGGGGGGGAAATTCGTGCCTATCACGCTGTCAAACACCACAGGTAATAATTTATTTCTAAATAAACATGATTGTACATCTCCGAAATGGAAATCGCGCACCGATGTATTTCTATGCGGAAGGCTGTGCTTGACACATCCATGGGACTGACGTCGGGGCAGCGGAACACGGTGACTGTCAGCCTGTGACAAACGTGCAGATACGAGTGCTCCGGTGTCCTGCTGGCTCCGGTGTCCTGGCCGCTGTCCTGAGCGCGCTGGACTGTGGAACTTTCTATGTTAAGCATAGGCACAGCACCTCGGCATAACAGCGATTTTTTTTGTTATGCTTGTTTTAAAGAAAAGGTCTATAATGCATTGAAATGACATTAGTAGGTGTCATATGCCATCAGACATGAAAATATGTCATATGCACGACTGTCGGCCACAAATCAGCCTGTAACGTTAGACACAGCACCTCGACATAAAAGCGATTTCTTTTGTTATGCTTGTTATAAAGAAACGGTCTATAATGCATTGAAATGACATTAGTAGGTGTCATATGCCATCAGACATGAAAATATGTCATATGCACGACTGTCGGCCACAAATCAGCCTGTAACGTTAGACACAGCACCTCGACATAAAAGCGATTTCTTTTGTTATGCTTGTTATAAAGAAACGGTCTATAATGCATTGAAATAACATTAAATTATATAACCCATCAACAATATTACATAATAACAACTGCTCGGATAGGATTGCGGGTTGTTTTGGTTTAATACGTGCCATAGCTGTAAATAAAACATGGAAATAGGTCATGCGCGTCTATCATGCACACATCAGCCTAACGTTAGATAGATAACTTCACATTAAATATGTCTATCATCATCCGCTGTCAAATGCCACAGGTAATCTTTTATTTCTAAACAGGAATGTACATCTCGATGTGAATCGCGCTCCTTATGGGAAGGCTGTGCTTGACGCTTCCATGGGGCGCTCCTGCATAGGCACAATAGCGGCATAATAGCGATCTTTTTTTGTTACTTGTTGTAAAGAAAAGGTCTATAATGCATTGAAATGACATTAAACTAAGATAATACGATGGTTATCATAATTTTTCAAGTCTTTAATTACAAGTAATTACAGAAAAAGTAATTTCAGGCTCGCTTCCGTATTTACGAGAGCGAAAATAACATTTCTGTAGATGATTCGCAATGCATGCCGGAAGGGAGTCTCATGGCTCCGAATGGAACGAGGGTCCAGATTTTCTCCAAATGGAGCCCTGGAAAACCCTAACCCTCGCCCTAACCCTAAATGTAAAATGAATTGGGATGCCACTACCCCTACACGTGAACGCGCAAAACGGAGCCGAAGGGGTGAAAACGGAGCCGGAGGGGTGAATTGGGATTCACCCTATGACTCCCTCCTCCTCTCTATGGCTGACCTGACTCTATGACTCCCTCCTCCACAGGAGCCAGCCAAGACCCCTGCTGCCTCCCCTGCTACTCCCTCCCCTGTGTACCCCACATCACTGTTGACCACACCAAAGGTACCACCCTGCCATGTACACACACACACACACACACACACACACACACACACACACTCAACGTCAACACACACACACACACACTCAACATCAACACACACACACACACACACACACACACGCGCACACACACACACACACACACTCTCAACATGCACACTGGTTGTGCATATGTTTAGTCTATATCTTATGTGTAACGTGTGTGTCCACAGCCAAAAGCTCACCAGCTATGCATCAAGACCTTCTCCAGCCCGACCCAGTGCACCCACTGCACCTCCCTGATGGTGGGGCTGATCCGCCAGGGCTACGCCTGCGAAGGTCAGTGTCTGGCCACCTCCTGGACTCCATCTGGGAATGAAATGTTCTATTGAAATAGTTGGATCTTTTATTATTTATTTTTTTAAAACCAAAAAGAAAACAGTCATCTTTTGATGACACACACACACATGTTGTGTGTTGTTTATGGCAGCCAAGACCTTCAATACATCTGGTTGAGGTTTTTAATGATAAAAGGGTGTTACGGTCAACGTGTATTATTGAAGCTACACAGTCGCATTTGCTAGCCCAAGTGGATTATTGTCCCCCCCATGATAAAAATCACAACTGGGACAATTTTGACTAAACTTGGGTGAGTGATGCGTCTTGCTATAGGTTTCAAGGCGAAGCCAGTTCGTCTTGTGACTAGAGCCCAACCAATATATTGGTACCGATATTATCAGCCAGAAATACAGTGCCCACCCAAGTATTGGAAACAGGAAACATTGAGTTTTCTTTCTGCTCTATACTTCAACAGTTTGGTTTAGAAACCAAACAATTACTATGATATGAGTCGAGATTCTCAGCTTCAATTCAATGTTTTCTTTTTTCAGATTGGTTTCACCATTTAGGCTAGAAAGTAAAAATGTATATGTAAATATACTCCCCCTATTTCAGGGCTCCAAAAGTATTCCAGCAACAAAAGATGGAACTTTTTCTATTTTGTTATGCAGAATGTAAATCACTATCTTGGGGAAAAAACATACTTGAATAGTAGAAATGAGGCTGTTTGAGAGAGAAGCAAAAACATTTGTTGACAAGCAAGAACTGTTGTGGGCTATGGCCACAATACTATCCTGTTTTACGCTTTATTAAACAGAATAATTAGAGAATTTTTTCTCATTCATTCTTGGGTATTCACTTATGTTAGGGGTATGTTATGCATAGAGTTTTCTAGCTAGTCTAAAAACGTAGTGAATGCATGTCGCCAAGCAGATCATAAATAACTGAGCATAAATTTACGTTATGGCATACAACGGCACTCAGCAAAGTCGTTGTGATTATCTGCCCTAGCTTTCACAAATGTAGCTATGTGGTAGTCCTTTGTGGTAGACAACATTTACTGGACACTTCTCATGATTGTCTCCATTTCTATTACCGGAGTTATGAATCTACATTGACGGCACTATTTGGGTTCCAGTATGTCAGCTCATATGCTGATTGTATCCTCTTGTGTCATGTGTCTCTCCGTCTCTAGTGTGCTCCTTCATCTGCCACGTCTCCTGTAAGGACAACGCCCCCCTGGTGTGCCCGATCCCCCCCGAGCAGGCAAAGAGGCCCCTGGGCATCGACGTGCAGAGGGGCATCGGCACCGCCTACAAGGGCTTTGTCAGGGTGAGAACCATGTTCTGACGCGTCATGTCACCTGTAACCTCTGTGGCCTGGAGGGGTCCAGTGAGATGACACTCCTGGTCTTATGTGCACACACACACCAGTGTCGGCGTGGGTTCCAATCCAGTCCGTTGCCTTTCAGACACTCTCCTATACCTTCCCTGTCTCATTTCACTGTCACTAAAATACTGTGTGCGTGTGCTTCCGACCTCCTCTTCCCTCAGATCCCTAAGCCCACAGGCGTGAAGAAGGGCTGGCAACGGGCGTACGCCGTGGTGTGTGACTGTAAGCTCTTCCTGTACGAGGTCCCCGAGGGCAAGTCCACCCAGCCTGGCGTGGTGGCCAGTCAGGTCCTGGACCTCAGGTACACACACACACACACACTCACCTACTGGACCTCAGGTACACACACTCCACCTCCACTCACCCACCTACTGGACCTACTTCTTTCTATCATATGTTCACACCTTTAAATCACTTCTTCAGCACGGCTGAGTTTTCCATCTTCCGTCATGTTTCCTACAAATAATGTGTCCTTGGTGTTCCAGAGATGAGGAGTTCTCTGTCAGCTCCGTCCTGGCCTCAGATGTGATCCACGCCACGCGTAAAGACGTCCCCTGCATATTCAGGGTAGGCTCCCCATAAGGAACGTGCACAGTTAGCCCAAACTTGGAATTTCGTGTCTTTGAGAAAATGGTTGCCCGCAGGTTGTGCACTAGCAATGTGGGCGTTTAAGCAGCGCATATGTCTGCCTAGCTATCTGGTCTTTAGAAAGACCTCATGACTACACTAATATCAACATCCATAAACGTGGATCTGGGTACTTTGGTTAGTGATGAGGGCCTGGGCTTCTAGTGTTAACCCCCCCCCTATCTCTCTCTCTCTCTCTCTCTCTCTCTCAGGTGAGCTCGACGCGCTCTGTCTCCCTGCTTGTGCTGGCGGAGAGCGAGGCGGAGAAGAGGAAGTGGGTGGGCATCCTGGAGGGTCTGCAGAGCATCCTGGCCAAGAACCGCCTGAGGAACCGTGTGGTGCATGCCCTGCACGAGGCCTACGACTCCTCCCTGCCCGCCATCAAGACCACGCTGTCTGCGGCCATCGTGGGTGAGTTTGGAGGTTGTGTGTGTGTGTGTGTGTGTGTGTGTGTGTGTGTGTGTGTGTGTGTGTGTGTGTGTGGTTATGTCACAGCTTGTGATGCACAATGTTAACTGGTCTTTCTCTCCCCCTGACAGACAGAGAACGTATCGCCCTAGGCACAGAGGAGGGTCTGTTTGTGGTGGAAGTCACCAGAGACGGTAAGAGACAGTACAGGCCAGGCTTCCACACATTCGGAGAGAGGGTCTGAGCGTGTGTGTGTGTGTGTGTGTTTGCATGCGTCACTACAACTGTATGGAACTCCCTTTGAAACGGTCGCGTTCACACCCAAATGTTTGGCAGTGCGACCTGCAATCGGCTTCCACTCACCACTGTGGCAGCCTCCAGGGGAGGCGGGCGGAGGCAGAAATCGCAGGACGGGCTCATTGTCTATTGTTCCTCCGTCCATTCCAACGAGCCCGTTCTCCAATGTCTACCTCCGCCAGCCTCCGACACATCAGACACATCTCCTGTATTCCATCACCTCTGTCCTGCGTTGACTCCCGCTTCTTCCCTGCTCCAGTGATCGTGCGGGCGGCTGACTGCAAGAAGGTGCACCAGATCGAGCTGATCCCCAAAGAGAAGATGGTGGCCCTGCTCTGCGGCCGCAACCGACACGTCCACCTGCACCCCTGGGGGGCGCTGGAGGGCGCCGAGGCTGCCTTCGACATCAAGCTGGCCGAGACCAAGGGCTGCCAGGCCCTCTGCACCGGCACCCTGCGGCCTGGGGGGCCCGCCTGCCTGTTGGCCGCCGTCAAGAGACAGGTCAGCTGGGTACCACCATCTAACCCTGGCCATACCACCATCTAACCCTGACCCAGTCCATACCACCATCTAACCCTGACCACACCACCATCTAACCCTGACCCAGTCCATACCACCATCTAACCCTGACCCAGTCCATACCACCATCTAACCCTGACCACACCACCATCTAACCCTGACCCAGTCCATACCACCATCTAACCCTGACCATACCACCATCTAACCCTGACCCAGTCCATGCCACCATCTAACCCTGACCATACCACCATCTAACCCTGACCCAGTCCATACCACCATCTAACCCTGACCCAGTCCATACCACCATCTAACCCTGACCACACCACCATCTAACCCTGACCACACCCCCATCTAACCCTGACCCAGTCCATACCACCATCTAACCCTGACCCAGTCCATACCACCATCTAGCCCTGACCACACCACCATCTAACCCTGACCCAGTCCATACCACCATCCAGGGCTCGACATTAAGGCTTGTCCGCTTGTCCGGGACAAGTACATTTTATGTTTGGACAAGTGGACTTCCTCCTGCAGTTGTCCGATGGACAAGTTAAAACAAAAAAAGAAATCAATATGTATTAATATCTGCAAACATTAATTCCTCCTTCCGATCTGAATAATAAAAAAAAATAGCAAGCAAAGCGATGCCGCGCCTCATTCTGGCTATTTCAGTCTCTCGTAGTTCGTTATCGTCATAGTTCGTAAATTCGCTCAGAGCGCACACTGCGTTCAACGTCATAAAGAGACCAAGTAATTTGATTGGACAAAAGGCATTCCATGAGTGCTTATCAGATTCCAGAGCGAGTTTACGAACGCAGCCATAGTGTTGTGGGTCTCCTGTCACTAGTGCCATTCACTTGAACATGCGCATTTTGTGGCCAATCTTAATCTAAAAGGGTTAGGGTTAGGGTAATCACTGATTGCCCCTACGTTTTAAAATAATTACAAAATATTTTTTAATGAATACATTTGAAAATTAAGGATACATCATTATCAAATCAATAGTAGTCAAATGTGTTATTTGCATACACATACACTCACTGGCCACTTCATTAGGCACACCTTGGGGTTGGATCCCCTCTTTTGCCTTCAGAACTGCCTTAATTCTTCGTGGCATAGATTCAACAAGGTGCTGGAAACATTCCTCAGAGATTTTGGTCCATATTGACACTATAATATCACGCAACAGCCCGTCTGGCACCAACAACCATGCCAGGTTCAAAGTCACTTAAATCACCTTTATTTCCCATTCTGATGCTGGTTTGAACTTCAGCAGATCGTCTTGACCATGTCTACATGCCTAAATGCATTGAGTTGCTGCCACATGATTGGCTGATTAGGTATTTGCGTTAACAAGCAGTTGAAAAGGTGTACCTAATGAAGTGGCCGGTGAGAGTATAATATATTATTATTCATATTATTGCTTTTTCAAAATCTTTGGATTTGGACAAGTAACTTGAGCTCTAGGACAAGTAAAAGATAAGTTCACTTGTCCGAAGGACAAGTACCTGAAAAAGCTTAATGTCAAGCCCTGCCACCATCTAACCCTGACCATACCACCATCTAACCCTGACCCAGTCCATACCACCGTCTAACCCTGACCCAGTCCATACCACCGTCTAACCCTGACCATACCACCATCTAACCCTGACCCAGTCCATACCACCATCTAACCCTGACCATACCACCATCTAACCCTGACCCAGTCCATACCACCATCTAACCCTGACCATACCACCATCTAACCCTGACCCAGTCCATACCACCATCTAACCCTGACCATACCACCATCTAACCCTGGCCCAGTCCATACCACCATCTAACCCTGACCCAGTCCATACCACCGTCTAACCCTGACCCAGTCCATACCACCGTCTAACCCTGACCATACCACCATCTAACCCTGACCCAGTCCATACCACCGTCTAACCCTGACCATACCACCATCTAACCCTGACCCAGTCCATACCACCATCTAACCCTGACCATACCACCATCTAACCCTGACCCAGTCCATACCACCATCTAACCCTGACCATACCACCATCTAACCCTGGCCCAGTCCATACCACCGTCTAACCCTGACCCAGTCCATACCACCGTCTAACCCTGACCCAGTCCATACCACCATCTGACCCTGACCCAGTCCATACCACCATCTGACCCTGACCCAGTCCATACCACCATCTAACCCTGACCCAGTCCATACCACTGTCTAACCCTGACCCAGTCCATACCACCATCTGGTCTCATCATCTGGCCTGTTGACCATACAACCAAGCATGTTCTTGACCATACAAGCAAGCACACTCTTACAGCAAATAACTGACAAGGAATTTGTATAACAACAGCTTTGAGTGAATGAGTTAACAGTTGCTACGGGGCCCTATGTGGGTCATGTGTTAACACTACGAGCGCGACGTTTTTTTACCTATTTTTAGCAAATCACACGACCACTCTCCACAATGGGGGAGTGTGTATTGACGCACAAAGATCGCTGGATGGCGATGTCACACAAGAAGAGAAAATAACAAGATCACTACCTCTAAAAATGCATAAAGTTCCTATGCGCAGAGAAGCGCAATCTGATATGAAGCTTAAGTCAGCTGAAAACGAACTATGGAACAAATGTAAATATAAATTATATGGAGAGGAGATTGATTGAGACTGCGGGAGCTTTACTAACGAATGAAAGTTGATTATCATTATTAAAAAAGAATAGTAATACATATTGCAATATTGTGTTATCATAATTATGAGCTTCACAGTGATAAAGTCTGTTTATTTGTCGTGAACTTCGCCGGTAACGTCAGCCTGTCAGCCCCTGCAACTGCTCACAGGGGTTGAATGGCTGAATATGTTCATTCTTGATTTTGATTACATTATATAATTGTATTTGGTATAATGACAAATAAACTTGAAACTTGAATGATCTCACAGGAGCGCGTACCTGCACGGAGCGTTCATGTGCCGCAACCTGTTATAGTTAGTTTCACCTATACTAGTGAAAAGAGCTGAAAGAAAATACATGAAAGAAAGGAGAGAACGAGTACAGAATGATAAATCATTCAGAAATGTTATTGGTTTTAATATTTCACAATCTGCCAGAATAAGCACGCTCCCTCGCACGCCCAGCCCATCATTTTTGATGCCGCTAATGTGTGTAATGAAAAGTGTGACAATGTTGAAAGACATGATGTCATAATCAAAATATAAAACCTGATTGGATAAAATAAGATTCTGTTGTGTTGACATTGTTGTGATGTCAAAAGAAATCTTGGTTATGTAATGTGTAAAGTGGAGAGGAGATTGATCGGGACTGCGGGAGTTTTCATTACTAACGAATGATGGTTGATTATTATTATACAAAAATAATCGTAATAAATATTGCAATATTGTGTTATTATAATTATGAGCTTCACAGAGATGCACAAGCCTGTTGTTTTTATTTGTCGTGAACTTCACGCCGGCCGTAACATCAGCCTTGTCAGCCCCTGCTTGTAAGCTTTGAAACCCGCTTGGCTCTCCTCTGCCCCTAAACTCTCTCCCTCTGCCCCTAAACTCTTTCTCTCTTCTGCCTGGGTGGTGTGTAGCCTATTTCCTTTGTTTGCTGATCGGAAACAATCAAAAAGCGATCATTGAGAATAAGATGACCCTCCCCCATGCATCAACCATTACATCAAGTGATAGGAACTCACTTTAGAAACTAGTTCTTAGCCTACACATTTATTTGTCAAATAGCAACTCTGCCTGTTTCTATTTGTGATGAGCAACAGAGGAATCTAGGGCCTACCGGCATTTGGAAAAGTAGTACAAATATCCATCTGACATATACTGTATATACAAATACTATGTACAAATGTACATTTTGTGATATAAACACAGCTGTTTTGCGTCGCGCATAGCCCGCAGCTGTATTTGGAACACGAGTTGACTCGCTGGAACGAGACAGGCACGCGAGACTTCTTCTCCTTACTTTCCTGTCTGTCTTCACTATATCAGTCCAATAAAATGAAAACTATGAGTGGGACTGCCCCACTCAGAAAAAACATTATACAACAACATTATATACAAATACAATACAATATTATAAATATCTGTTCGTTATATAATATTCGGTGATGAGTACAGGCATAATCAAACGTCGGCTACTGCAATTACTTTGCTGCGGTAGCTATGCATGCACCACACAACGTGATAGGTACATACCGTGCAGTGTATCATTCATAACTGCTACACATACCATAATATCTTATTGTGTTGTGTATTATTATCATTGCCGACACAGGTCTAATCATAACTGAACATCTGATAATAAGGTGAAGGGCAGTGTTATTCATCTTTACTTTATTGGGTGAATACACTCAATATGAATGATTGTACAGTTGTCTATAGGCAAGAATGGGCTGAAACAAAAGTAGTTACAGTCTCGCTCAAATTGTAGCGAGATTAGGAGACTACTAATTGTAAATAGTAATCCACAATTATGGTTATTACTGGTGGCCTGAGGTGGTCCAGTGGTCTAGCACCGTAGTCTACAGTGATATACAAAAAAGACATTATATACAATATTATAAATATCCGTTTGTTATCTAATATTCGTTGATGAGTACAGGCATAATCAAGCGTAGGCTACTGCAATTACTTTGCTGCGGTAGCTATGCATGCACCACACAACGTGATAGGTACATACTGTGCAGTGTATCATTCATAACTGTACATAAGCTACACATATCATAACATCTTATCACTATTGCATGGAACTTGGGTAAACCCGCTGTGAAAAAAAAGCCTCAGCTCCAACAAATCTGAAGGGATTAGGAGACATACTGTACAGTTTATCATTTATATAACCGTCTGTACATATACATATCTTATGTATCCCTATTGCTATATATAGCCTATATATAAACACATTATGTTACATACTTATCAGTCTTATCCACTGTATCTAATTCAGCACTGAAGCCTGAAGTTTGAGCACAGTGTGTGTCCCCTTATACCTCTGCTGATATAAAAGAGAATAGCAGCCTTGGAGAAAAAGATGGCAGCCGAATACCAAGGCAAATACACAGACACACACAGAAATACTGCAAAATCGCTTTATACTAACTAGATTTTGAAAATGTAAAGATGCTGGGTGGTAGAACGCACATATCTAGGAAAAGTCATGAAAGGAGGGTCCTGACATTTGATCGAGTGCAAAGGTAGAATTTTTGTTTTTACTCACTGGTGCCCTATGACACCTCACGGCTTTCCTAGTGTTAATGGAGGAGGGTACCTACATGCAGAACCCAGTCAGACCCAGACCTTCTCAATGTACTGTTTAGGTTTAAAAGGGTAAATCGAACCTATGTTGCTGTGGCCATAATTTTCTGCATTTTTCACTGGAGTTCATTGGGCTCATTCACTGGAGTTTCACTGGGCTCTCCTACCACAGCTACGCAGACGACACTCAACTCTTCCTGTCCTTCCCCCCGTCTGATGTACACGTGGCAACCCGTATCTCAGCATGTCTCGCTGACATTTCAACTTGGATGGCTGACCACCATCTCAAGCTCAATCTTAACAAGACCGAGCTCCTCTTCATCCCCGGGAAAGCCTGCCCTCTCCAAGACTTCTCCATCACAGTGGAGAACTCTACTGTAACCCCCTCCCTGACAGCCAAGAACCTTGGAGTGATCCTGGATAACCGACTATCCTGTGCGGAGCAACGGCTCGCTCCTGCAGATTCTTCCTCTACAACATCAGAAGGATACGACCATTCCTTACCAGAGAGGCAGCGCAACTCTTGACCCAGGCACTGGTCATCTCCTGCCTGGATTACTGCAATGTACTCCTGGCTGGGCTCCCCGCTTCAGCCATTAGACCTCTGCAGCTCATCCAGAATGCTGCTGCCCGGCTGGTATTCAACCTCCCCAAATACTCGCATGTCACCCCTCTCCTTCGCACCCTGCACTGGCTCCCGATAGCAGCTCGCATCAGATTCAAGACCCTGGTGCTTGCATACCAGGCAGCTAAAGGGACAGCCCCTGCCTACCTGAAGGAAATGGTAACCCCCCAAACCCCTGCCCGCTCACTCCGCTCCTCCACCTCGGCTGGCCGACTGGCCCCACCTCCTCTACACAGCAGTCGGGCTGCCCGATCACGTCTCTTCACAACACTGGCTCCCCGCTGGTGGAATGAGCTCCCCACGGCTGTCAGAACGGCAGAGTCACTACCCATCTTCCGTCGTAGACTGAAGACCCATCTCTTCAGGTTCCAGCTTAACTGATCCTCCTGAGACATCTTCTGACCCTCACCACTACGTCTCCTAAAGACACCCGCTTTCCCCTCTACTGTGTCCCTAAGAAGTTCTATTGCCCCCCTTGTACTGTTTCTCAGTTTCTCCAGTAATATTTTTTTTTTAAAGTTTTAGTAGAAGGCGATAATAGGGAGAAGGTTTTTCCTTCTATCAGTGGCCCCGGGCCCGAGCTAGAGTACTCTTCCTGCAATGAATGGTGGACTGCTGATTCACATGCTTAGTATTCAAATGTATTGATTGTAAGTCGCTTTGCAATAAGGCGTCTGCTAAATGCCAAAAATGTAAATGTAAATGTAAAATTGTCTCACCTGCTGTCTTCGCCTCTCTCTCTCTCTCTCTCTCTCTCTCTCTCTCTCTCTCTCTCTCTCTCTCTCTCTCTCTCTCTCTCTCTCTCTCTCTCTCTCTCTCTCTCTCTCTCTCTCTCTCTCTCTCTCTCTCTCTCTCTCTCTCTCTCTCTCTCTCTCTCTCTCTCTCTCTCTCTCTCTCTCTCTCTCTCTCTCTCTCTCTCTCTCTCTCTCTCTCTCTCTCTCTCTCTCTCTCTCTCTCTCTCTCTCTGTCTCCCGGGTGCCCAGGTGCTGTGCTATGAGATCACCAGGGCCAAGCCCCACCACCGCAAGCTGTGGGAGGTGCAGGCGCCTGGCGTGGCCCAGTGGCTGGGCATGGTGCGGGAGCGCCTGTGTGTGGGCTACCCGTCAGGCTTCGCCCTGCTGGCCCTGCAGGGGGAGTCGTCCCCCGTCAGCCTGGTGAGCCCCGGGGACCCCTCCCTGGCCTTCCTGGCCCAGCAGCCCCTGGACGCCCTGCATGCCCTGGAGGTGGGGAACGCCGAGCTGCTGCTCTGCTTCAGCCAGCTGGGCATCTACGTAGACCCCCAGGGCCGCCGCTCCCGGGCCCAGGAGCTCATGTGGCCAGCCACGCCGCTCGCCTGCAGTACGTGGAATGTTTTGTGTCTGTGGTGGTGTTGTGTGTCTGGTGGTGTTGTGTCTGTGGTGGTGTTGTGTCTGTGGTGGTGTTGTGTGTCTGTGGTGGTGTTGTGTCTGTGGTGTTGTGTTGTGTCTGTGGTGGTGTTGTGTGTCTGGTGGTGTTGTGTCTGTGGTAGGGGTGTAACGGATCGCCCCCCACGGTTCGGCACGCATGTGTACCGCGGATCAATTGCAAAATGTAACCAAGTAATAATATTACTTAATATTACTTAATATCCCTTGTAAATCACAATGTAGAGTTGCCATGAAAAGATAGACGCGACAGTTGCATGCTTTGTTTTACTCTAAAGCGCAATGATAGGTTGATCGTGAAAAAGGAAATCCAGAACAACAAGGCTGCGTTCGTAAATTCCCTCTGGAATCTGATCAGCATTCATGGAACGCCTCATGTCCAATCAAATTACTTAGTCCCTTTATGACGTCAGACCCAGTGTGCTCTCCGGCGCTCTCAGAGCAAATTTACGAACGCGGCCCAAGTGTATCATGGCAAGTAGAGTACTCTCTAGTGCTGCTAATGTTGGCGACAGAGAAGAACTCAATGCCTCCCTCGTCATTTAAATCCCATGTATGGGAGCACTTTGGCTTCTCTGTCAATTATAACAATGACGGACAAAGTGTGGTCGATAAAAAAGTTACGGTGTTTAAGCGTTGTGCAACGAGAAAGTCGTACGAGCATGGCCACACATTTGCCGCGACATCACCCTGGTGTGTTGACGGGAGGCATGAAAAAGGCAGCGTGACAACTTCTGATAATGTAGCCATTTTTTTCATACCATGTTTAAAGTAAGGTTTCACTTTATTATTTAGTTAAACGTGGCATAAAACATGTTTATTTGTCTGCTTTAAAGAGCCCAGTGATTCACTGCTGCAACCAGGTGCCTCCTCCCTCTCTCCTACTGCATCATTTAAGTTGAATGTGTGTAGCCTAATGTTTGAGTGTAGAATATGTTATGTATATATATGTGTATATATATACGTGTGTGTGTGTGTATATATATATATATATATATATATATATATATATATATATATATATATATATACATGAACCGTTGGCTTGGCACATCACGAAAAAGGTAGCTCGACAACTTCTGATAATGTAGGCATTTTTTTCATACCATGTTCAAAATAAGGGTTCACTTTATTATTTAGTTAAAAGTGGCATAAAACATGTTTATTCGTCTGCTATAAAGAGCCCAGTGATTCACTGCTGCAACCAGGCGCCTCCCTCTCTCATATGGCATCATTTAAGTTGAATGTGTATTTCAGTATAATATGTAATGTTTGAGTGTAGAATGTGTTATTTATATATATATATGACCAGTTTTGACATCTTGAATGTTGTTGGTTTTTCACATAATAAAAGTGGTGTTTTTACAGAATAAAGTTTTTATAAAAATTAAAATGTTTTGTGTTGATCCGAAAATGTATCCGATCCGTGACTCAAAAACCGTGACACGATCCGATCCGTGAGTTAGGTGATCCGTTACACCCCTAATATTTTCACATGACCCAATAAGTGTTTGTGTGTGTGTGTGTGTGTGTCCTCACCATGTGTGTGTGCGTGTTCACCGTATGTGTGTGTGTGTGTGTCCTCACTGTGTGTGTGCGTGTGTCCTCACTGTGTGTGTGCGTGTGTCCTCACCGTGTGTGTGTCCTCACTGTGTGTGTGCGTGTGTCCTCACTGTGTGTGTGCGTGTGTCCTCACCGACTGTGTGTGTGTCCTCACTGTGTGTGTGTGTGTGTGTCCTCACCATGTGTGTGTGTTCTCTCCTGTGGTCCCTCAGGCTCCAACGCCTCCTACCTGACGGTCTACAGTGAGTACGGTGTCGATGTGTTTGATATCCACACAACAGAGTGGGTCCAGACCATTTCACTGAGGAAGGTAAGCGTGTGTGTGTGTGTGTGTGTGTGTGTGTGAGACCTGTTTATGGGTAATAAGAGTGCACATCAACTTATTTCCCCTCAACAGCTCGGGGGTGTTGATTGGTCCTACAAAAAACAATGTTTTGGTCAGTGGTGAGTCAGTCAATGGAGGTGAATCAGTGCAGGTGAGTCAGTGGAGGAGAATCAGTGGAGGTGAGTCAGTGGAGGAGAATCAGTGGAGGTGAGTCTGTGGAGGAGAATCAGTGGAGGAGAATCAGTGGAGGTGAGTCACTGAGTCAGTGGAGGTGAGTCTGTGGAGGAGAATCAGTGGAGGTGAGTCACTGAGTCAGTGGAGGTGAGTCTGTGGAGGAGAATCAGTGGAGGTGAGTCTGTGGAGGAGAATCAGTGGAGGTGAGTCTGTTGAGGAGAATCAGTGGAAGAGAGTCAGTGAGTCTGTGGAGGAGTGTCAGGACTGAGCTGAGCTAGCTGAGCCTGTTTTCGACACAAAGCCCATCTTAGAGGGAGGGGACAAGTGTATATTAGTGAAAGCATCCATTCATGCCAACATTGGTTGATACGCAATCTATCAACTAACAGGATTACCATGGGTTAATGGAACCTATTCTTGTTCTTACCTTTGTGCCACCATGTTAATTTCCTCGAAAAACATATTTTCCTTTTGTCTCCCTCAGAGCACTGTCTATTCTTCATCTTCCTCAAGATCCAACTTCTTCTCCTCATTCCACTCTTTATTCTTTTGATTTGCTCGAATACTCTCGTTGTCCCTTCTACATCACTTCCTCTCAGCAGCGTCATTTTCCTCATTGACTTTTGGTTCTGTTTTGACAATTGTGACAGTAGCTGGTGAAACCAAGTCGCCAACCAATCCAAAAATTATTTTTCAGAAAAATGTAAATAAATGTCAACGTTGTTGAAAATCAATGACACTCGCTAGTCAAGCCAAAACATCGCAGTACACTATTCTACACAAACTAGGTGGTAGGGGGGATTACTCACATTGCATTGCAATATTTTGGCTTGACTAGCGAGTGTGTCATTGATTTTCAACAATGTTGGAATTTATGTACATTTTTCTGAATAAAAGTCTAAACATTTGGTGGTTGCCCCCGGTTTAACCAGCTGCTGTCACAGTTGAACTGACGTCAATATCGCTTCTTTCAGTAATTTTCACTTCTTTCAGTCATTTTCGCTTCTTTCAGTCATTTTCGCTGTAGTTTTTCCTGATCGTGCTTCTTTTTCCATGTCTTCCCCGTGTGTTTTTCTCCTCTTTCTCCCTCGTCTTTTCCAGTTTGCATCTCCTCAACTTTTATATTAATAGCTTTCTCTCTCTCTTCCTCAATCTCTGGTCTCCCTTCTCTTCCAATCTTCTCTTCTTTTTTCTTCTCAATCTGTGTCAGGCTCTTTACTTGTAAGATCTGCTCAGGCTCTCTCTTTCTCCCCTCTTCTCTCATGTCATTTTCTATTTTTGCTTCCTTGTTCCTTTTTTTCTTCTACCCAGATCTCTCATTTCGCCTTTCCTTCTCTTCACCCCCTTATCTTCCTTTCATCTATTTGTCCAATTGAATCTGTGTCCATGTTTCCTCTCACTCTCTTCTCCAGCTCTTTTTCCTTTCCATTGAATCCATATTCATCTCTCCTTCCATTATCTCGTCATGCCACACTTCCTTCTTCCCCTCCATCCTTCCCTTTTGTCTGTCTTCTCTTCTCATCACTCATTCTCAGACACAGCTCCTCATCATGTCTCTCTCCTCAGATAACATCTCTGAACATCACAGCTCCTCATCATGTGTCTCTCTCCTCAGATACGACCTCTGAACATCGAGGGCAGTCTGAACTTGCTGGGCTCAGAGCAGCCTCGCCTCATCTACTTCAGCAACAACTCCGCAGGTAGAAATACAGCCTCCATACACTCCCTGTTACTGATGAACTAGCTTACTGACATATAGCCTCCATACACTCCCTGTTACTGAAGAACAAGATTACTGACAAACAATTCAATACACTCACTCATATACAAACAAACAACCCGTCTATATGTTCACTATTAAACTCACTAAAACAACTCAAAATACACCCACTTATAGTTTTACACCTAGAAATACTCAAATAAATACTCGGAAACTCACAAATCACTCCTGTTTTATATTTTCTGTCTGGTTGTCTGCCTCCTTGTCATGTCTCCCTCCCTCCCTCTGCAGAAGGTGACCTGGCCATCCCAGAGACATCTGACAACAGTAAGAAGCTGATGGTGAGGACCCGCAGCAAGAGGAAGTTCCTGTTCAAAGTCCCAGAGGAGGAGAGACTTCAGCAGAGGAGGTGATGTCACACTTCAGACCACTCCCTCTGTCTCCAACTACACCCACACACGTAGGAAACAATAGCATCACCGTGGTAACATTACAGGGAAAAGTGTCACACGGTGAGAGGATGAGATGTAGTCAACTTGTGCCAGCCATCTGAATAAACTCACTAAGTGGATTGCAGGTGGAGAACATTTAAAAAATATGGGCCATTTACAATTGAATATGGCCAGCACTGAAATAAGGACACACACATTATATTTTTAATGCATATGAGCAGTCATTACAGCACCATTTACATATTGAATTTGTCACTGTGAGTGAGTAAAGATTTGTGAGCCCAACCCTGACCTTGACCTTTTTTGACACCATGTTCACCACATTATGTTACACTCACCATGGTAACCATACGTGCTGCTTTCACAGGGAGATGCTGCGGGACCCTGAGCTGCGCTCCAAGATGATCTCCAACCCCATCAACTTCAACCACGTGGCCCACATGGGTCCAGGAGACGGCATGCAGGTCCTCATGGACCTCCCTCTGGTAATGCCTGCCCGCTGGAGCCCAAATGGCTGACACCCAGAAACTAACTGACCTCACAGGAGCCAAAATGGCTGACACCCAGAATCTAACTGACCTTGCAGGAGCCAAAATGGCTGCCCATGACAAACCTAATTGATTCAGGGTCCAGAATGGCTGTTCCCAGATAACCCAACTCATTGCAGGTTTTTAAATAATTTAACTGTGTGACAAACTGACATTTGCAGAAGCTAAAATTGCTCCGCTCCACTAGATAAAGCTGAGTCGTAAACAGCTGTTTTTATTCATATCATCACTTCACACAAGTCACCACTGGAGCCAAAATGGCGGCACCAAGCTTTCTCTGACTCAGTGGTTCCCTTTAGCACCCCCCACCCCCTCCCGAATAACACCATATCACACAGCAGCACTGCTCTCCTACCGCCCCCCCCCACCCGTCCTAATGTCCCCCACTCTTCCTTTCCAACTGCTTTATCCTTCCTGCCACCCCTTTTTTCGAGAATGACACCTTCCCCCTTCCCCCACACCTTCTTTCACCTTATCCCCCTCTTTTTTCCTCTGTGTCCTTTGCTCCCTCCCTCCCTCTCCCTCTCTCTCTCTCTCTCTCTTTTCCTTCTGTGGCCGGGCAGCAGAGTGAGAGCACCACCCCCTCCCCCTCATCCTCCCGCCAACACGCCCTGATCTCTCCTCCCAGCAACTTTGAGCACGTCTATCACATGAGCTCGGTGTCTGCCGGCCTCTACCTGCAGAAGGAGCCCTCCTCCTCCCAGTCCCAGCAGAGCCTGCCTCAGCTCTCCTCCTCCTCCTCCTCTCCCTCCACCTCCTCCCTGGGAAGGGTAGGCCTGATGCTCTCCCCCCCCCCA
Organism: Nansenia antarctica; assembly: GCF_963989245.1. Taxonomy (NCBI): domain Eukaryota; kingdom Metazoa; phylum Chordata; class Actinopteri; order Argentiniformes; family Microstomatidae; genus Nansenia; species Nansenia antarctica. The sequence goes on along the minus strand of NC_137674.1, from coordinate 56,127,154 downwards.
CTCCTCTGCATCCTTTCTATCCTTTCTATCTCACCCACGGTGCCAACACGCTATGGAAGTCCCTACATCACATGTTTCAGGCAACAAAGCTGAAGACGGCTACTCCTTTTTGGCGACAGGCGGCAGGTTTACGATTGCTAGCAAGAGAGAGTTATTTAGTGACTCGTTATTGAGCTGGAACACTTAGTCAACCTTGAGGCCTGACAGGCTACAGTTCACTGTCCGTTCACCACCAGTCCCTCATCACTGTCGCTAGCGGCCGGTCCCTAAACATGACCAGGTGTCTCCAGTGATGTTCACACCATGTATGGACTTGTATAGCGTATTGAGCTACTTCTTTTCCTCCTTTCCCCCATTCCCTCCTTCCTCCTTTTCCAAGTTTGGGTTTTGTGCCGTTTCTTTTTCATTTGCTCGAGTGCAGTGAGAATTTTGACAGTTTAGAAAAAAAATCATGTCTATTTTATTTTTTTATTATTATTGGCTGCAGTGTGGTTGTGCTTTGTGTGACATCAACATATTTGTCATGAAAACCCAAGTGCTTTTACTGGCTTACCTCAGGGTTCAATGGAGAGAAGCGTTCTGAGACAAATCAACAGGGCTAGCCCCGCCCCCTGGGCTCCTCCACTAGGAGCACACTGCTCACTTCACAGTTAAGCTGCCCCCAAAAGTCACATGGCAGCTCTCTGTCCATATTCTCCCTCATTGAATTTTGGAAAACATACCCGCAAATGTTTGAGTTGTCTGAGCCTAAATATATACGTGCTGGGCAGTCACGTTGTTGTATCTTTCTATGTATGTATGTATGAGTGAGTGAGCGTCTGTATGTGTGACCGTGTCAACATGTGTGTGAGCATGTGAGAGCTTGTGTGTGTGTGTGTGTGTGCATGTGAGAGCGTGTGTGAGCATGTGTGTTTGTCGCTATGGATGTATGACCATGTATGACTACTGGTGTATCTGTCCACCTACCTGTGTCTCACTGTCCTGTGGGTCTGTCGCTCCATGACTGCTGGCCATACAGAGTGTCTCACTGTTGTGTATGTGTGTTTGTGTTTATATTTTTTTTATATTTTTTTAAAATCACAATAATAGGCTGTGATGATTAATCACAAGTTTAAAATACGAGTATTTACTTGTATTTGTGGGAGGTTGGAATAAAGAAACGTATGACAGGAAACTTTATTGTAACATCTCAGCTTAGTTTTGATGATTTCTGAATAAGATTAAATTAATATAGAATTAGAATTATAATATTTTAGCTGGTAACAGATAAATTAAGCTAGTCTGAAATTATCAGGAATTCAGGATGAATGTCAGTCTATTGTGTTCAAATCACTTCAAATCAGCTTGTCTATGCTAGTAACAGAGTAGCTTGTCTATGCTAGTAACAGAGTAGCTTGCTAGTAAAATAACAGTTTTTGTTTTTTTCATACAAAATAGTGGAGATATCCTTATTTCCAGTGAAGTAGCCGCCATCTTGTTGTGATATTTTTGTTTATCCCGCCCCTTCGTCACTTTGGTCCAAAGTCAGGAATGTAACCAACAACTGTCATCATTATTACAACCCAGTATACCCAGTCTGACTTGAAACCCCTCTACAGTGTTATCTGTGTTTGTTTTTGACGCATGTCAGTAGAACTTGGTAATAGGATTAATTGGAGTTATATCACGTTAAGGTTTCAAGATGAATTGCAAGCGTTAACGCGTTAACGCGTTAACATTGACAGCGCTAGTTTATGTGTGTCTCTCTTCATGACTGCTGTCCATACAGAGTGTGTGTGTGTGTGTGTGTGTGTGTGTGTGTGTGTGTGTGTGTGTGTGTGTGTTTTATGTCTCACTGTTGTGTGTGTGTGTGTGTTTTGTCTCACTGTTGTGTGTGTGTGTGTGTTTTGTCTCACTGTTGTGTGTGCGTGTGTGTGTGTGTTTTATGTCTCACTGTTGTGTGTGTGTGTTTTATGTCTCACTGATGTGTGTGTGTGTGTGTGTGTGTGTGTGTGTGTGTGTGTGTGTTATATGTCTCACTGTCGTGTTTGTGTTTATATGTCTCACTGTTGTGTGTTTGTGTTTATATGTGTGTGTGTGTGATTCTCTCTCCATACAGAGTGTGCATTCTTCTCAGGACGACTCTGCCAAGGACAAGCCCCGCCCCCTTTCCACTATCTCCCGGCAACAGAGAAGCAAGACCCACATCACTCGTACAGCCTCCGGTGAGCAGTCACTAGTGCACACACACACACATCAATGCTTGTGTACCACCTACACACACACACACATCAATGCTTGTGTACCACCTACACACACACACACACATAAATGCTTGTGTACCACCTACACGCACACACACATAAATGCTTGTGTACCACCTACACGCACACACACATAAATGCTTGTGTACCACCTACACGCACACACACATAAATGCTTGTGTACCACCTACACGCACACACACATAAATGCTTGTGTACCACCTACACGCACACACACATAAATGCTTGTGTACCACCTACACGCACACACACATAAATGCTTGTGTACCACCTACACGCACACACACATAAATGCAGACATGTTGTAGTTTTAACACTGGTTTAACTGTAGTTGTCACACATTTTATCACATTATTTCTCTGTCTCATACAAGAACACATCCAGCCAACAAACGAGTGTTTGTTTAAGCCCAAATGTTCTCCCACTCAGCCACATGCTGTGTACACAGTGTTAATGCTATCCTCGTGTTCTTTGTTGAGGAGGTCCAGATTTTGGAGGAGCAGGGTCATCACGGAACATCTCCGACCCAGACCAGGACTATGAAAGAGAGGTAAAACATTTTAATTTTTTTAAAAGACACACACACGCTTAGTTCATTGAATCACTCACACACCTTCACTCAGACACCTACACTCAACTCTACACCTATTTGTCTGTTCTCGTCTCGACACTCATGGCGACAGGCGTCCTATCCAGGAAAAGATACTTTTTCTTCTTTTTCCGTACCCCACTCTCCATCCCTTTCATTCCCCTGCTCTTTATCCCTCAACTCTCCATCATCACTCCATCTCCTTTTTTTAAAGTTAATTTCAAACATGTTATTGGCATAACTGTTGAGCACATATACAGCAAGTCTAAACAAAATCATATTATTAATGATGATCTCTCTCTCTCGCTCTCTCTCTTTCTATCTCTCTCTCTGTCTCTCTCCTCCAGCCTGACTCGGACTCCACTAAGCACTCCACCCCCTCCAACAGCTCCAACCCCAGCAGCCCTCCCAGCCCCAACTCCCCCCACCGCAGCCAGCTGACCCTGGACGGGCTGGAGCACACCCTGGATGGCTGAGGAGACCCCCTCCTCACACATACACTCACACACCCTGGACAGCCGAGGAGACCACCCCCCCACCTCCTCCTTCCACCCCTCCTCACACATACACTCACACAAATACATGTGCATATACGTGCGCTTAATCACTCACTTGCACCTACATTCTATGACTAGAACTCGTATCACTGCAAAGTGCCAAGAACAGATTTTGTGTGTGTGTCCCATTTCACCCCTATTCCCCATTTTGAGTTTCAAAATCATGTTCGGTTCTTTTTGACCTCCTCCTCACATTGTTCAGGGAGTGTGTCACTTGGTAGACGGCACTACTAGCATTCCTGTACTGACAACTGCCCCCCCCCCACCTCAACTGGTCCATGGTGGAAGAACCACCACCCCCCCCCACCCAGAATCCCCCCTCCACCGTACCTCCTGATGGACGACAATGTGGCATTTCAAGCCCCCAACCCTTCTTCTCCCTCCTCCCTCTGGATGCTTGTGAACCTGTGCGCTTGGCTTTTTGAGTTAGAAAGAGGAGAGAAAAGGAGAGAGAGAGCGGGGGAGCCCTGACTGACATGTCCAGAGGGCTGGGACTGGAGGAGCTGCCAAGTGAAGACTGCTGCCCCCTGCTGGGGGGTGCGTGAGCCGCTTTAGCTGACAGGGTAAAGACAAGCAGCCAGTGTGTTTGAAGCGCAGTAGTTTTGTTCTTGTTTTGTTTTTCTTAATTTTTCAGGCCATTAATTTTTTTCCTATGAGTTTTTAAGAGTTAATTACTTTAGTTTAAGTTACCGATACATAGAGCTGCAATGAGCTGAATTTAAATCCAGGATCACTGTCGACGAAAAAACCCATTAATAATGAACTATCCTGATCATAGGTATACGTTTGTGTTTCTAAAAAGAAAAAGAAGAAAAAAAGACGAGAAGGAAATTACTTTTGTTGTTGTTTTTAAAGCGTATAGTATTTGGATGGAGATGTTTTTCAACTTTGGGGAACACAAATGGAACAGAGAAAGGGGTGAACTTTCTTCAAGGACCATGAACCCACCCACCCACTCTCTAGCCCCTCTGGCCTGGTTGTAGCCCCTAACCTGCTGTTCCAGGACCACTCACCATCATCTCTGACACTAGCTCCCTGGGATGATCTGCCATTCAACAGACTGCAAGGGGTTAAAAGCCAAACCATTGGCATCTTGTCCTGCAATCACTCTACATCTTCCAGCCTTTGTAACATTCAATGTTTTTAACATAGATCTTTGCCAGAAAACGCATAGTTGGTGAAATAATGAAATCACCACCAGACATGAAAAGATAAAAAAAAATATCAAGAGACTGAGACTTAATTTCTTGATATGCGTTTTAACTTTTAAGTACAAAAAGGACCACGTTACTCATAGGATTTTTAAGAGTCCTTCACAAGCTGCTGCTGCTGCTGCTTTTCGTGTGCAACATAAAAATAAAAAAAATAGGTATGCGTGAAGACCTGCTCAATATAGAAACCCCCTGGACAAACCTCTTGTATTTTTTAACCGTTCAATCATGAAAGTGAGAAGCATTTAGCGGGGTGCGTGGTCATAGCACCGTACCACCACAAGGGGGTGTGTGAATAGTTTATCTTCCTCCAGTGTGAGACGTTTCATTGTACAGAAGCGTGACATAAAGGCATGTGTGGCATATCCAGTTAATCACTCTTGTGTGCCTTCAGTGCCATTTTTTAGTTTTTTGTTTTACACCACATCAGCTCAATTACTGAAGTGATTTTAACTCTGCAGTCTAATGGTGACAGAGGGGGTTTTCAGAAACACTGTATTAAACTTGCACATTGTTTTAGTCCAAGGAAATCCTCTTGATTTTGTGTCAGTGATCTTTGTCGTTCCTCTTACCCCTTCCTCCCCGGATGTCTGTTTCAGCTCTCTGAAGATGGGACTTTTCTCCTCAAAACACTACTGCTTTTTTTTTCTTCTCTTAAACAAAATCACCAGTTTAAATCTTTGTAATTATTGAATTGTTAGCAACAAAAATTTGAACAGACAATAAAAGAGTATCTGTTGTGCTTCTGGTGTCTCTCCGTTTGTGCTGTTTGACAAGTCTTGCTCTGGTTTTGTCACTTTTACTTCAATAACAGTTAAGGCTTTCCAGGTATAAAAACATCTGACAAATGTTGACTTTTGACTGAGGGAGTACAAAACAAGTGACCATAATGTACACTTGCACCACAATACAAGAGACCATAATGTACACTCGCACCACAATACAAGAGACCATGCGGTACACTCGCACCACAATACAAGGGACCCAAAGGTACGCTCGCACCACAATACAAGGGACCATTCGGTATGCTTGCACCACAATACAAGGGACCATTCGGTACACTCACACCACAATACAAGAGACCATGTGGTACACTCACACCACAAGACAAGAGACCATGCGGTACACTCACACCACAATACATGAGACCATGCGGTACACTTGCACCACAATACAAGAGACCATGCGTTACACTTGCACCACAATACAAGAGACCATGCGGTACACTCACACCACAATACAAGAGACCATGCGGTACACTTGCACCACAATACAAGAGACCATGCGGTACACTCGCACCACAATACAAGAGACCATGCGGTACACTCGCACCACAATACAAGAGACCATGCGGTACTTTTGCTCTAGAAATGGTCCTTGCGTTCAACAACCCTGTTGGAGTATGAGGGAGATCTCAGAGGAGTCTGAATAAACAGCAGCATGTGTGGGTTGTGTGAAGGCCTTGGGCTGTAAGGAAAGTTTTGTAATGGAAGTGGTGTGCCGGTTTGCATTCGTCCACTAGGTGGGGGTGTGAGCTTACATGTCATTTTGATTTATAAGACAGGACAAACTGTTCACAGCAGCACCCAGGCTGTGTTCCCTCCACTCATTTGGGACACTGCAAAAATAATGATCGGTTTGGTTCTTTATTTTTCAACTGTCAACTGTAGCCATGAAAACACAGTTGAGTTGACTTGTCTAGGAAAAGGGAAACTGCCAAATAGATGGACCCATGTGTAGCCAATGGGAGCTGAGGTGTCACTGGCCAGTAGCAGATTGTTCTCATATTGCGCCAGTTATGAAATATTCAGAAGGCGGTGGTAAACAGGCCAATTGCATTAGCCTTGAATACAATTCAGCATATTTTGAGGTTTGTTGTATCTGCAGGGCGAGGGGTAAAGCAAATGTGTGGAAATGGTATGCTGTCAGATGTGCTGACTAATTGGCAGCTTATATAGAACAAAACCTGTTGTTATATTCTTCTGGTGGCTACGAGCACAGACATCCAGTTCTGTTGTGCTGTCACAGAGCTACCAGGGTGCAGGACCCTTCCTTTACCTCAGACAAGCAGGGCTGTGTCTTGTCTTGTGTCTGTCTGATTTGTACCCCTCCCAATCTGGATTCTCTTTCTTCCTCCCTTCCTTCCCTCCGCCATGCCGGGCTCCCCGCTGAGTCCCCCCCTGAGGAGAGCAGCGAGGGGCCGCCCCAGCCACTCACTGAACCTGGGGGGGGCAGAAGACGGAGCGCTGTGTGAGTGAGAGAGGGGAGCCATTTCAAACACTATGCCTACTCCTAATTAGCTGAGTGTGTGTGTGTGTGTGCTCGTGTGTTAGAGAGAGAGCTTTCCAGGTGGCTGACAGCAGCACATACTCTACCTCCATACCACACAGTTTTACATTCTACATTCTCGGGGGTGTGTGGATGTATTGGCATGTGGCTATTAAATTGGATCATCCTTCATGCTCTCCTGGCCTCCCCCATCTCCTTCACATGGGAGCTTAATGCTGAGTTGACAGCGATCAGACAAGAAGGTGACTGTCGAGTATGCCTTGCACAAAATGGAGGAATTTTATTATAATAATAATTATAAATGTATTATAGTATAGTATTGAATTTCACTGTGAGTGAAACCTACTTTCACAAATTAATGAATACATTTTTAATTAGTTGTATTACAATTAATACAACTGAACCTAAACCCTGAACCCTGAACCTAAATCCTGACCAAAGGTGAATGTAAAGTGTTTGACAAACAGGGAGGCTTCCGCTCTTCCCTCCAGGGTGTACAGTCACACAGGAAGTGTGAGGGAGGCTTCCAGATGCTGTCTTACTGCGTTAATTAACAGACAGCTGTGGCTTCCTTCTCCAGAGGGGGTTCCTCTGTTCAAAGCCGTCACAGAAACGGTTTCATCTGCAGGATCCTGAAGAACAGAAGGCATAATAGAGATCGCATCCCTGTGGTGACTAGGGTATTCTGTGTTCAGCTTTACGTTTGGATATGTACTTTTGTTAGTTACCTTACTGTAATAGCACTAATGCATGGTCATGCGTACAGAGGCATCTCCTTTGAATCTAATAATTGGACTCATTATATGTGCATCTCCAAAAAGTTGAATATTGTGGAAAAGTTTGTAATTTAATTCAAAAAGTGAAACTTTCATATCTTTTTTTTATTCATTACACATGAAGTGAAATATTTCAAGCCTTTTTTGTTTGAATGTTGATGATTATGGCTTACAGCTCATGAAAATCAAAAATCCAGTATCTCAAAATATTATGAATGAATGAATGGATGAATGGTCTTTGTCATTAATACAGTACAGGTACCATACAACGAAATTTAGGAGGGGGGGCTCCCCTGTTGCTAGGAAAAAAATACTAAAAACAAGAAGGGAAAAGAGCTGGTATACATAAATAAAGGCTATATACACTATCCACTATACTATACTACTATACTATACAAATAAAACACTGAGCTGTACTCTATGCTATGCTATAAATATCCTAACATTTCCTATCTCTGAACCTTATGTACACAAGGGTTGTCATATTGCACATAGTATTATTGCACATTCATTTAAAGTGTCGCAGTTTGCAGGTTTGAAATGTTCACAGTTGTATTTCAATATTGCACTTATGATTACAATCTAGTAGCTGCCATCAAATTGTCTAGATTGTCCAGGGCCTAGAACCTAGGTCTTTGCTGTGTTCAGGGCCTGAATGGCCCTAGGGTAGAAGCTGAGCTTCAGTCTATTTGTCCTTGCGGACATGGTCCTGAACCGCCTGCCTGAGGGCAGCCGAACAAAGTGTTCGTTCCCAGGGTGGGATGGGTCCCTGGAGATCTTGGAGGCCTTCCTGAGGCAGCATGTGTTGTACAGCTCTTCCAGAGAGGGGAGGGGGGCGCAGATGATCTTCTGGGCCGATCTCACGACTCTCTGTAGCGCTTTCCTCTCTGCGGCTGTGCAGCTGGAGAACCACACGCAGATGCAGTAGGTGAGGATGCTCTCCACTGTGCAGCGGTAGAAGGTCACAAGCAGCTCCTGTTTGAGGTGGTATTTCCTGAGGACTCTCAGGAAGTAGAGCCGCTGTTGTGCCTTCTTGATGATGGCTGCTGTGTTGGTCCTCCAGGACAGGTCATCCTGTATGTGCACCCCCAGGAATCGGAGAGTTGAGACTCTCTCCACGCTCCCTCTATCAACGAGCAGGGGCTGGACCTCAGATTTTTTCCTCCTGAAGTCCACAATGATTTCCTGGGTCTTTGACTGGTTCAGCAGCAGGTTGTTAACCTTGCACAGCTTGCCCAGCTGCTCCACCTCATCCCTGTACGCCGCCTCGTCCCCCCCCGAGACCAATAATTTAAAAGATTTTTAAAAAGTATAATACAGAAATGTCGACCTTCTGAAAAGTATGTTCATTTATGCACTCAATATTTGGTCAGGGCTCCTTTTGCACAAATTACTGCATCAATGCGGCGTGGCATACAGGCAATCAACCTGTGGCAAATGTTGCATTTCATTGCAACCAGTTCAGTGTGAAGTTTCCACAGTTGGTGATGATTTGGGGTGCCATGTCATCTGCTGGTGTTGATCCACCGTGTTTTATCAAGTCCATAGTCAACACAGCCGTCTACCAGGGGCCTCATTTATAGAAAGTACTGTAGTGTGATTGCCTAGGGAAGCTCACCCTAATTAGTAATTGGCTGCACCTGTAGCCTTGCCTGCGAACTCAGAGCCGGGAGACAGGCAAGGAGAACGGGTGCGCTGCGGTCTGGGTGTCTCACACCCACGTTACAGGACTCACACTCATCCTGGGGGGTGGCGTGTTCGTGTACCAGTTAGGGGCCCTGGCACAGAAGAGTTTGATTGATTGAAAACTTTATTAGAAGATTTGCAGAAGTAGGTACATGAAAGTACATATTACATACAAGGTCAACTAAAAGGATAAAAACCCAAGAAAGCCACTGGCTTATTTCAATTGGGGTCCTTGATTCTCAATTCATCGTTACATGTAAGACAGACAAAAAAAACTAGTACTATCTACAAGATAATACAGACAAATAACTATTACTATCTACAAGATAAACATACATCCATCATGGGAAGAACAATACAACAAAACATAAGGTATGTACAGCGGGTAGGACAGGTGGGGACATACACCACAGGTGGGGGCGGGGGACAAAACACAAAATATGTACAGTGGGTAGTTCGGGTCTTTTAATCTGATTTTTGATTTAGAGGGTCCAGTTACGGATTGCAGCCTCCTGTAAATGTTTTTTGAGAGTGGTTTTGAAGGTGGGCAGTGTTTTGCACTCCTTTAAGATTATAGGAAGGGCGTTCCACATTTTTACTGCATAGTTTGCAAACGAGTTTAACCCCTTGTTTGTGGTGCAACGCGGTTGAACGTGGTTCGTGGAGCTTCCTCTGGTGTTGTATGTGTGGACGTTGTTCACTTTTTGGAAGTATGTTGACAGGTACTTGGGTGTCTTTGTGGTGTAGCGTATCTTGAAGACCAGGCCCAGTGCAAGCTGCTGCACTCTGTCAACTACTCGTAGCCAATCAAGGCTCAAAAAATGAGCAGCGGTTAGATGTGTCCTAGGGTTGAGGCCTAGCAGAAGCCTAACCAGTTTATTTTGGGCTGTCTGGAGTCTTGTTTTATGGGCCTTTGTGGTTCTATAGTACCATGATGTTACGGCATAGTCGAAGTGACATTGAATGAGAGCTCCTGATAGGGTCCTCAGTGTGTTTTTACTGACAAGTGAGGATATCCTGTACAAGAATCTAGTTCTATGGTTCACTTTTTTGATTACTTTTGCTGCCATTTTATCTCCGGAAAGATTTGCCTCTAAGATGGAGCCCAGGTATGTAATATCCTCTTTTCTTGTGATATTAATGTTACCCACTTTTATTTTAAAATTTTCAGCCTTTCTGAGTTTAGATGGGGATCCGTATAGGATGGGTTCAGTTTTACCTAGGTGTATTGATAGTTTATTGTCAGCTAGCCAGATGCAGATTCTACTCAGTTCAGTGCTTAGCGCTTTTTCCACCTGCAATATGTCCCTGTCAGAGACCAGCAGAGCCGAGTCATCCGCGAACAGGAACAAATTGCAATCACATGCTGATGACATGTCATTCACATATATTAGGAACAGTAAAGGTCCCAATATGCTTCCTTGTGGAACGCCGCAGGTCACTGGGAGGGGGGGGGACAGTGTTCCGTTCACACTAACCACCTGTTCCCTCCCCTCTAAGTAGGATTGCATCCAGCTCACCGATGTTCTATCGAACCCAATTGCTTTCAGTTTATCTAACAATATGTGGTGATCTACTGTGTCGAAGGCCTTCTGGAGGTCCAGCATGACCATGCCGCAGTACTTGCCCGAGTCCACCTCATGGTTGATGTGGTCGTTCAAATAGAGAAGGCATGTGTCAGTGGAATGGGATGTTCTGAATCCTGATTGAAATTCATACATCAGATTTTTTTCGGTAAGGTACCTATCAACCTGTTCATAAACTATTTTTTCCATAAGTTTCGAGATGGAATTAAGAATAGAAACAGGTCGGTAGTTGCCTGGGTCTAATTTGCTTCCTTTTTTATACAGTGGGGTTACCCTTGCTATTTTAAAGTCAAGGGGGACGTGTCCCTGTTTGATGGAGAGGTTTATTATGTGGGTGATGATTGGGGTAATGGAGGCAGCTGAGTCTTTTAGAAATCTGGCTGGAATATTGTCATGGCCCGTGGCCTTTTCTGAGTGTAGAGCGCCCAGCTTTTTAAACACCTCATCGTTTGACACCATGGAGAGTTTAAAATCATCTTTGCGTACACCCAGTTTATTGTAGAACGCACGGATGTGCTCTACACCATAACGCCCTGAGTGGGGTGGTAGATTGTTAACTAATTTAGTGGCTATGGTTGTAAAGAAAGTGTTTAAGCACTTAGCCACATCCAGCTTGTCTGTAAGGAGAGAATCTCCAGATTTTATGCTGATGTTTGTAGACCTGGTTTTGAGTTTTTGACTGCAACCTAGTTGGCTATTAAGTAGCTTCCAAAGGTCACGTGGTTTGTTTAAGTTTTCTTCGATTTTGTTATCGAGGTATTCTTTCTTAGCAGATTTGGTCATGGTAATTACCTGATTGCATAGTTTGTTGCATTGTTTTTTAATTTTCTCAAAGTGGGTTTTGTGATCTTCGTTTAAGTGTTTCACTAATTTTGATTTGCATTTTTGAACTTCAGAGCATTTTAGGTCTCTGACTTTCATAGCATTTAGAATGTCCGAATTCATCCATGGTTCCGATCGGGCTTTAACCCTGGTGGTTCTCATGGGGGCTATACTGTCAATAATATTTAGGAATTTGGTTTTGAAACCTAGCCATGCCTTTTCAACCTGTAGGCCTCACTAGAATAGGATTTAAGGGATCTAGTGGTTACAGTTTTATGACCGCCAGCCTTGGGTTTATGTTTTTTACGAGTGCAAAAGATCATGTAATGATCACTTAGCCCACATACAATAACCCCACTCTTGGAGATTTTGGACTCATCCGATGTTAGAATGAGATCTATGGTGGTTTGAGTAGAAATACACACCCTAGTGGGTTTGGTAATTTGTTGACGGAGACCGTGTAATTCAGAAAACCTAGTGAAGGATCTGAAAACGGATGCTTCATTTCTGAGCATGTCCGTGTTCAGAGCCAGCTAGACAGGGGAGTTTAGGGGTTTTTCAAGTTAGTTAGGGACGTGGGCTGATCAGGAGTGTGGCCCAGCTGTGTTTGGCCAGCCGCCGCACTCTCAACGTGTTCCTGCTCCGCCGAGGGTCTTCCCCTAGACAAAGACTCACCCGCTACAGTCACTTCGGACGGTCGCAGTTAACTGCTCCGACCCCGGGGGGGGTCTTGGAAAACCGGCAAGTTATTTGCCATTTTAATCTGTTTACCTATCTTTGTTGTCTTTGTCTAGGCCTATGAATTGTTAATATTATAAATAAGTGTTATACTAGTATTTTAATTACAGCGGGTTGTCGGCTAGGACCGACAAGGGGGGGTAGACTAGGGTTTGGGCACAAGCCAAGTGATTAGCCTATCGATGTGTGTGATCACTGGGTCCTGTGCTGACCACCTTATTCATAGCTTTCATGTGACGTCACAGCATAGTGGAAACGCCCACCTGACGGGCAAAAGGCACTTTTTGCGGGCAAAACCCACGGGCAAAACCCACTTTTTGCGGGTTAATAACTTTGATTTCCCGTGGGTTAGGAAAATAATTCCAACGTGTCCGGATAGAGTAGAAGACAGGGAATCCAACACTATTTGAATGGAGTCGATCCTCCACTCCTATCACCGTGGACACAGCAAGGAGCGAATTCCCGGATATAAATATTCCCTCGCCTCGCTGACAGCGGGAGTTGGGAGTTTCGTCCAGCAGCCGGTGAACGCCCGGTTGATCGAGTTTCATATTAAAAGTATATCTTCTCGGGGTGTCAGCGCGGTGGTTAAGGGCTCAAAATTACCGTATACTGATGGTGAATTTAGCAATAATAGTCTTATGTGTACCACCTCCATAACCGGTGTTATTCACGGGAAAAGCCGGTCAAGGAGGCACCCTTTGCAGGTCAATAACTTTGATTCTCCGGGGGTTAGGAAAATAATTCCAACGTGTCCGGATAGAGTAGAAGACAGGGAATCCAACACTATTTGAATGGTGTCAATCCTCCACTCCTATCACCGTCGTGTATCTTGATAGTTCTTCATGAGTGAGGTGGTCTAAATAGTATGCAGCCATGTTGAGCGATGTTGCTATGATACTTTTTGCCCGTCAGGTTGGTGGTTGCTAGGGAAGAAACCACGTGACTGAAAGCTATGAATAGGCTACGATCGTTTCCACGGTCAAATTGACTCACGTTGAAATTGTATAAATCACTACGTTGACGTGGTTTTCTGCGTACGACACGGGTAAGATCAAAATTTGATCCAAAGTACTTTCTATAAATAAGGCCCCTGGGCTTCCATAACACCTCAGCAGTGCCACAGGCTGAATGCCTTCATGCCACAACGCATTGATGCAATTTGTGCAAAAGGGACCCCGAGAATTGAGTGCATAAATGAACATACTTTTCATAAGGTCAATTTCTGTATTATAAATCCTGTAATCCTCTTATGTAATATTCAAATATTTTGAGATACTGGATTTTTGATTTTCATGAGCTATCAGCTGTAATCATCAACATTAAAACAAAAAAGGCTTGAAATATTTCACTTTATGTGTAATGAATGTAGAAAATATGAAAGTTTCACTTTTTGAATGAAATTCAAACTTCACACTGGACTTCAATCAACTTGGATTCTATGCCTCTCCACTCTTCCTCCAGACTCGGGGAGCTTGATTTCCAAATTAAACGCAACATTTGCCACAGGTTGATTGCCTCCATGCCACGCCACATTGATGCAGTAATTTGTGCAAAAGGAGCCCCAACCAAGTATTGAGTGCATAAATGAACATACTTTTCAGAAGGTCGACATTTCTGTATTATACTATATTTTGAGATACTGGATTTTTGATTTTCATGAGCTGTAAGCCATAATCATCAACATTCAAACAAAAAAGGCTTGAAATATTTCACTTTGTTTAATGAATGTAGAAAATATGAAAGTTTCACTTTTTGAATGAAATTCAAACTTCACACTGGACTTCAATCAACTTGGATTCTATGCCTCTCCACTCTTCCTCCAGACTCTGGGAGCTTGATTTCCAAATTAAACGCAACATTTGCCACAGGTTGATTGCCTCCATGCCACGCCACATTGATGCAGTAATTTGTGCAAAAGGAGCCCCAACCAAGTATTGAGTGCATAAATGAACATACTTTTCAGAAGGTCGACATTTCTGTATTATACTATATTTTGAGATACTGGATTTTTGATTTTCATGAGCTGTAAACCATAATCATCAACATTCAAACAAAAAAGGCTTGAAATATTTCACTTTGTGTAATGAATCTAAAATATATAAAAGTTTCACTTTTTGAATTAAATTATAAAAAATAAAAAAATAAAATAAAAGAATCTTGAGATGCACCTGTATAGATGGACTCATTCAGTGACAAAATACTTTGAACCGAAATTAGTTCACTCTCTCACTCACTCACTGTAATCTAAAATGACTTCTTCACCTCAACCCCCCCTCCTTCTTGCTTCCTCCAAGACTAAAAGGAAAAAACAACCCTGAGGTTATTTCCACTGAACAACCACTAGGGGGAGTCCCTACACATAGTCTCCTTCTGACACTGTCAAATCTTTCTGGTTGTTTTTCCTTCTTTTGTGTTGGCCCTATTAAAATATTTATCATCAGAAAACTCAATTGCCATATTGCTTTTCTATATTTCCTGATTTAAAACGGATTAATACTGCAAACTGCGACACTTTAAATGAATGTGCAATAACACTATGTGCAATATGACAACCCTAGGGTACATAAGGTTGCAGAGAATAGGAAATGTTAGAATAGGTATAGCATAGCATAGAGTACAGCACAGTGTTTTATTTGTACAGTATAGTATAGTGGATAGTGTACATAGCCTTTATTTATGTAAACCAGCTCATTTCCCTTCTTGTTTTTGTTTTGTTTTTTTTCTTTCCTAGCACCAGGGGAGCCCCCCCTCCCAAATGTCGTTGTTTGGTACCTGTACTATATCAATGACAATAAAGACCATTCATAATACCATGTCATGTCAAAATATGCAATTATAATAAATATAACAATTATAATAATATGTCAAAGATGAGAAATCATGAGACATTGTTTTACTTTCTCAATTTTAATCAGACTTACTGACCTGCTACAATAGTATTGCATAGAATATAAATGTGTCAAAATACCTTGCTTTATATACAGAACACAGTTTGTGGTTGGAGCAAAAATACTGAACCAGACAGCAATAAAATAAATTAAATAGATCATTGATTCAAAAAGTGAGTGTCATCCCAGTGTGGTTCAGGGCTAGGTATGGTTGTGTACTTTTGAAACATTTGATTAAAAATGGGTGATAATATAGATCAACAAACAGAGGGTCTCATTTTACAAGATAAGGTAGACTAATTATTTACTCTTGCTGCAGAGTTTATATTGCACTTGGGACATTTTGAAGTATTTTCAGTAGATTGTGTTAAAATGCCTTTAAGAAATGGTCACAGAAGTGATCAAATTTAAAATAAGTATGAGGAACACTTGTGACAGTTCTAAGTGGCATTACTGTGGTGTTGTTGTTGAGGGAACTAAACCAGCATTTGCAACTATTGACATCAGATGCAACCCATAGTCTACATGGTGTGATATAATGCAAGAGGGACATTTTATTAAAATTGGGAGATCCTATAGTCCATGATCTTATCTGCTAAATCTGTAAATTATGGTTAATATCTGGAGATATTTTGTTGTCCACAGAAACTGGTATTATTCTGAACATGTTAGCGATGTTTCAGTACTGCTCATTTCAGATGTTGGTTGACAACAAAGCCAAGTTGCTCCAGGCTGAAACCTGTGTCAGAAAGCTGCCATTTGGCCTGCCTGGTCCATGTGGGAAGGCCCAGTTACATACAGAAAATATTTCATTCATGATGAACAATCTCTTCATAATCCACAAACAAATATTTACAGATGTGTTTTTACATTATTATTAGGAGTAAATTGGGGTGGAAAATTCTGCTACAAAAACCCCAGACCATTGTCGCATAAATAAATGCAATATATTATTTCAACCTCGTCATCCAAAATAAACAAACAGAATCACACAGGAAATGTATAAATACAAATATGTACAACAAAACAAAATGTTACAAAGTTGAAAGATGAAATCCAGCCCAACGGATGCACAGTTGTCAACAGTTGGAACAGAAGCCCAGTGGAGAATGTTGATGGTGTGATAAATAAGTGTCCTTGGTGTGTTTAGTGGGGATGTTACGGGGAGGGTGGGCTGGCATGGCCCTGGTCGACATCACTCCTAAGGGTGGGGTTTGTGTGCTGGGGAGTTGGAGGTTTAGTAAGACATGATTCATAATGAAGAGGATGAATCTGGGGGGAGAAATTTCAGCTGAAGTAGATGCGGACAACAACAGTTGTCTGTTTGTGCAAAACATCGGTTCTAAACAGGGAAGAGACACACACCACAGTGAAGGAACGAGCGGTGAGGAGCTGTTTACCTTTGTTATTCACTTTCATACTGTCTGACTGACGGTTGTGACTCCTCCCTCTGCTTTCTCATTGGTTGACAGGAGAAGGGGGCCCCTTTCAGGGCAGAGCTTGGCACACACAGACACACACATACCAGCTGTTGTGAAAATCTGTGCAGCCTTTTCCACAAGCAAGGACCTCCATGTGATTGGGAGGCTAGGGGCAGTAGCTCTAATCTCTCGTTCCCCTCCCCCTCTCCCACACCATGCAGGATAGTGCCTTGAAGCACACATGTTGGCCATTTGATCCGTCTGACAGAAGTAAGAGTTGGAGAGGAGAATGTCCCATCAGCGCCTCTTTAGTTACGGCTTCCTGAAGCTGTTGGGGAGACTGTAGCTGACAATCCTTCCTTGCGCAACTCCTTTCACTACCATCAGGACTCGTCACGTTCCATAACTTGCATTTTCTTGGGGGTAAAGTACAACCACACAAAGATTTATAAAAATAAAAAAAATAAAAAAGATTGAGAGAGTCAAGTGTTGGATCAGGATCATGTTCAACATTCTGACGGGGTAGTCTTGACCACACACGCAAGGCAGCCTCACAGGCATCATCCACGGTTGATGTGTTGCAGTGTCAGTCTTTGGCGGGGGGAGTGTAACGGTCAAGAGCAGGTGTGAGTCCACGCTTGGTAGAATGGCTTCTTCTCAGGACTGAGTATCACATGAAAAAGAATCACGTACAAACAAAGAGAATTAGCTTGATAGGCTGTCACCTTTTCAGAAGCTGGCATCCAGTGGGTAGTTCCACCATCACCAGTCTTCCATTATAGGCACTGTGTTCTTTAGAGGGTTACAACGGTGTCTGCATTTACCACAATCTTAAAAGTCTAAAATATACATTGTATTCAATTGTACAGTTCTACAATGAGAAACACTACTAAATGTGCAAATTAATGCATTTTCCATAGTCAACAAAACATCCTGATCAGTCCCATTATAAATGCCATATCCCCTTGAATGGAAAAGTGAGCAATCAAATTGAAAATCCAATGTTTCACAAACATGGTCCACAACAATCAGTTAAGAATGATTTAAACAAGGCATCAGTGTAGTCATGTGGAATTATCAGCAATGCTTTGAGACTCAACATCTCCAGAAAGGCATTGTCCCCAGCACTAAACAGATTGACAATCACCATTTTCTTTTTTCAACATTAAAGGAAAGAGACCAATTACAACATAGAAATAAGTGAAGCGTTGAGTTCATGGTCTTGGACTTTAAACAGTGAGAGCTCTTGGGTTTAGAGAGGTAGTGAGAGTAGTGAATATGTATGTGCCAGTCTCTCTCCTAACAAAGCTTTTGTAATGCTCCAGAAATTCATAGTGGAATGTCCATCCACAAAAGAAATAGTCCTTTTCATCATCTGGTTCCACAGGTTGTCCTTTTCCAAAGAATACCCTGGTGAATAGAACCATCTGGTGAATAGAACATCTGATATAAATACACTGGTGAATAGAACCTGTTAGGTGAACAGAACATCTGATATAAATACGTTTCAAGGGTAATGCTTTGTGTTTGTTGGATGGCATCAGCAGGCCACCGCAAATGTGCATTCATCATCATACAGCAGGAAATGTAGCAGGCAGGTACGTCAGTCTTTTCATATAAATATATCATGTCATTTGTATAAAAAAATAGAGATGTACATAAAATAGTCAGTATTCCGCCCTCCTCTCCCTCCTGCTAATAAAATGGCAGGCAGCTGCGTTGACCGTGCTGTGACCCGGTCAGGAGCGTACAAGGATTTCCATGATATGGTCCAGGTCGTTGAGGTCAGTGAGACACAGCTGCAGGGTGCTGGAGGTGGAGGAACAGTTAGAGAACGCCTTCAGGTTCTCCTCTCCAGCCAGTACAGAGGCCCCGCCCCCTCTGGAGGATGCGGGACAGGCCAGGACAGAGAAGTCTGTGGCGTCATACATGGAGGTGTCGATGTCGTCAAAGATGTCGTCCAGCTGCAAGTCCGTCAGGTAGCTGGTGGAGTTTGTGATTTCGAAGGATCCGAAGAGCAGATCAGGTGACCTCCCTCCCTCTTCTGAGGAGGGATGTGGCCCCCCCTCCCTGTCTGGGCGAGCCGTGGGGGGGTCTTGCGTGTCCTCCTCCTCACAGAGCAGCGAGGACCAGGGGGGCAGAGCTGCTGCGGCGCTATCGGAGGAGGGCAGGTCTGGGTGGTGGCGTGGCGTGGCAGCATGGGGCAGCGAGGGGGCGGGCGGCTGGGCTGGGGGGGGGTGCGGGCCCCCCTCCTGTCTCATCTCCTGCTGGATCTGTCTCAGCGTGTTGGCCAGGAGCACCGAGCGGTGCAGGCTGGGCTCGGCCCGGCGGTGGCAGCTCTGAAGCTTGTCCAGGCACAGGTCCAGCACATGCTGCCTCTGTTGGGGGTAGGGGAGGGGAGGCCCCGGGTCCTCACACTCGCTGAGCTTGCGCTTCACTCCACGGCCCAACATGTACCTGAGGAGGAACGGAGACCCATGAGATACAGCCTATACACGTCTGCACAGTACAATCATTTCGGAGCCACTTCTAAGCACCCATGTCAGTTCTACAGTGGCTTTGTATTATTCAGGCCTTTTCACCATGTCCACATTCTGTTGTTATAGACTGGATTTTTTCAATGTTTATGTTTGCCATCAATCCACGCACAATACCCTGCAATGACGAAGTGAAAACACTTTCTTAGAAATGTTTTAAATTCATTAACATTTAAATACAGAAATATCTCATGTACATAAGTACTCAGACCCTTTACTACAACACAATTGAAATTAGTCCATCTGAGTGCAAGGAGTTGCAAGTTTTTGTGATAATAGAAATTTGAATTCAGAATGAATAACTTTTAGTTAGTCTCTGATTTGCATATGAATCAATTACACACTGTAGATTAGGATGTCACTACCAACTCAGCAAATTGCATAATTTTCCCTTAATCCTGACAAACTCCTCAGTCCCTGCCAGTGACAAATATACCCATAACATGAGGGAGCTACCACTATTCTTCACATGACTGAAGAATAGTGCAGTCAAACTGCATTGCAAGTTCTGGATTTGCACTAAGCTTATCTAAACTATTATCCTTGTAAACCCCTCAAAAAAAGTTCGGAAACGCTTTTCTTGTTGATTATTCCTCCCGTTTAATAATACCAATTGGTATTGTATTTTATATCGTTGGAAAGCCTGATTGGTCACCTTTATAATGAGGTACAACTTGTAAGGGTCATACATTCATCGAATGAGTAACACAGCTAAATGTGTGGGTAGCGGCCCCTGCAATATTCTTCTGTTGGTATTCACTCTCGTTTTGAGTACTGAGTATAAGCATGTGCCTGGTTAGTTGTCATGATCAAACGTTACAAATGCAACTTACCGAGAAGCCACCATTCTCTGCCCTCTCCCGCTTCCAGACTACCCTATATTATAGCACTTGGCTTAATTCAGCCGCTATAATTGAGCCGCTATCACAGGGCGTTAACACAAACCTCATTCACCTGTGTTCATTTTACCTGCGTTGGTATTTATAGAAGGAAGCACGTACGCAATTTTAAACCATCTCAGCCCGTTTTATAAATAATGCTTACGTCTGTTTAGAAAAATGTGCTTACGTGAAAGTCAAAGATGACGTTCAAGTACTTTTTTATAAATGAGGCCCCTGGTGCTCTCTGCAGCTCAGTAAATAAAACCCCCGGCCAATATTAGAGGATTTACGGTAATTGACCAGAGCCTTTGAGGCATTGAACTTACTTAGAACATGATGACTGATATGGAGGTTCTCCTGATATGAAACCAAAGCTACGTAGCAGCAGAACCATGTGGAAGTGTGAGTAGATGTAGCAGAACCATATGGATGTGAGTAGATGTAGCAGAACCATATGGATGTGAGTAGATGTAGCAGAAGAACCATGTGGATGTGTGAGTAGATGTAGCAGAACCATATGAATATGAGTAGATGCTGTGACTCGTCTTTTCCTACAGCTTCAGACACAGAGCTGCAGCTTCAGACATAGCATTGCAGCTTCAGACACAGAGCTGCAGCTTCAGACATAGCATTGCAGCTTCAGACACAGAGCTGCAGCTTCAGACATAGCGTTGCAGCTTCAGACAGCGCTGCACTTGGGTCACATGGCCTGCTCCTCTCAGAGGGGGGATGAAGCACAGTGTTGGAACACTGTACTGCTAGTACCATGGCAATCCATATCCATCTACTCTGGGTGTCAGCTGGCGATCCTGTCCCTGAGGACAGAGCCCTAAGAATTCCGCCATCTCCTTCTCTCTTCCTCTGTCTGAGGAATGAGTAGAAACATTTCACAGCTCAGATGAGGTTGGGTGTGTACTGTGTATAGAATGTGACAGAATGTGAACTAGACCCTGTGACCACCCAGTAAACCATTAGATTCACTGTTTCACTGTTAGAAAGTGACCGCTGCTGTAATTATGTGGGGGGGCATCTCTGGCAGCTGTAATTGTGGAGGGTAAAAAGAAGGTTTACCTTCAATCGGGAACTAGACCGATTCAGCTGTTCTATAGCATTTCATTCCCCTGCGTCCCTGGAGCACAGCCTCTCCTCCACTTAGTGTGTGTTGGAGGTGAGGGGGCGTCGACAGGAAGCCGGACCATAACAGCTAGGCTATTCTTTGCTGAAGGCGGTTCTGTGTCCACGACTCATCCGTCACACCTCCGCACGTAGCCAGACATCCCCCGCAGGTCTGAGTGCAGAGTGCTCTCCTCTTGGACTGCTTCTTCATAGTAGAGACAGTAGCAACAGCAATGCCTTCTTCGTTTATTTTATTTTTTTAAGTCATAAGCCTCAAGTGGAAACCAATGGGTTCTCAACAAAGTGATGATTATGTGCAGTTTGGGGAAAAAGATGTCGTTTTGTTGCTTATCTGATATTCAGCATTGCCCATGTGTACTTTTGGTATCTGATTTACTTAAATTAGCCTCGAGCTTTTGAGGTCTCATGTTGACCCCCTTGGACAGGGAAACGACTCCCTAATTCTTTCCCGAATCCATTCGGGATCAAACACTGCTCACAGGAATAGCTCACTCTGCAACCAAATCATGTATGTCTTGTTTTTTTTCCAACTTGAGGTTGGAACTTCCAACATCCTCCTCAAAGTCTGTTGTAGCACAGTCTTGTTTTACTTAAAGTGAAGCTAGGGGAAAACAAGACTGTCTGGATTTCTTAAACCTCTCATGTTGGGTCTGGGAGGTTAATGTATAGTTCATTCAAATACAAATAAATGAATTGAATCACTGTCGTACCTAATTCAGCCACAGAATCCCTAGTTTCATCTAGGGATGCTCCGATTTATCGGCCACCGATTTAAATCGGCCGATTTCACTCCAAATGACTCGATCGGTGATCGGCAAAAATGGCCGATCGCAAAAACCGTTTTTTTTTTTTTTTTTTTCCTGGGGAAGACAGATAACTGAACAGAAAACATAGGAGGATGTAACAGTATGTAAACCATGAAGGCCACGTTTATGATGTCTTTTATACAGCCATATCACTGACTTGGGCTTCAGGCCCTAACTGGGTGATAGGCCAGACTTTTACTATGCCATAAAAATGGGTCTGCGTTTGCTTGGTGCCTAATGGATCAAAACTTTTGTCTAAAAAGCAAAAAATATGTAGGCTATCCAGTCAGTAGGCCTACAGTTATGTATTTTTTTAAAAATCGGTATCGGTATTGGTTGATCTTGAGGAAAAATATCGGTGATCGTATCGGCCCCAAAAATCCAGATCGGAGCATCCCAACTTTCATCCCATAGCATCAGGTCATGTTGCCTATTCACAATGCAGTCACAGGCTGGGAAAGGGAAACTTTTGCTCCTGTGCTTTTTTTGTAGGTACGGGTTAAACATAGGAGTGCAACTGTGAGATCATCGGTCCATCTCCGTCAGCAAGGGAAGTCTATAAATGAAATGAGTCACTCAAACGAACATCAAAGTCTGTCGCCAATTACCTCAACCTGCAGCCAAAACAAGGCAGTGTCCCAGTGTGTACTACACTAAAAAGCTTGTGGTTGATAAACGTGACAGTAGTAGCTAACTTGTTCCTATTGTATACACATATATATTCACATTTGAACAGCAAACCTATGCCATTAAATTCCACAGGCAGGCCTACACCTTTAGTGTTTGCATTCAAAACATGTGGCTTGACATGGACAAGAGCGGTAGCTGTGGCTACTGTGAGCCAGCGAGCTATGCTTTAGAAGGGCTCTCTCTCATTAGGCCAGCCTTTCCAGTCAGCTTACCATGGCAACAGCCTTGGAGGAGAGGCACAGCAACCCTATGGGCCGCTTGGTGGCGTAAGGCGTCAGCCATGTAATTGCAGGGTCCCCGGTTCGATTCCGGCCGTCAACATATCCTGCATGTCATCACTCCTCTCACCCATCTTTCCTGTCAATCTCTACTGCCTCTATCCCTATAAAAACATATTTATATAGGCCTATTTTTTTAAGTAAAAGTAAAAAAAAGTTAAATAAATAATAATCTACAGGCTTGCATGGTGGACATACAGTATATGGCTGTAGGCCACCTTGTAGTGGAGATCTGACATGGGCAGCACAACACTGTTGCCTATGGGGTGGGGGGGTGATTTTGGAATGTGGCACAGGGCCACAAATTCTGGATAATGTGCAGTTAGCCTCAGAGCATCAAGGTCAGTTGCTGCTGGAATCTATCTGGCTAAAGGGTGAGCCCCTTTTGTGACCTGGGTCATCATGAGTTGAAACTACCTTTGGTCAAAGTCAGTTCGCCAACTCCCTTAGCTTGCTTTGTAGTATACCCTGGTTTCTGCTTTTAAACCCTAACTTTGTTTTGTAACTTTCTCTACCACCTGGGTTGTTGGGGACAAAACATTACTGATCAGCCGAATTATGTAGCTGTATCGGTGTCAGTATCCTATTGAAACTATGAGTGGGTTTAGCCAAACTGTGTGTGCGAGAGAGAGAGAGAGGCCCAATCCCGATTCTCTTTTTTACCACTTCGGCTCGTTTTGGAGTCACTCGTTTTGGAGTCACTCGTTTTGGAGCCATAGCCGTAGTGGCTCCCCGGGGGAAATGGGACAACCCTTCACGACGTTATCCGTAGTGTAATTAATGAATGGGTTAATTCATAGTCAGGACAGCGCATGCGCCTTAGAGAGAGTTCGTGATATACCAGTAGGTGACTGACAGGTGTCGAGAGAACCGAAGTATACTGGTTATACCTTTGTTGAACCCAGACTCAAGTGTCTTATTATTCTATGTCCAAGTGACATTACACGTAGTATCGTAGAAAAGCATTGACGCTCGCGATTCATTCACAACTTGAATGAACTTGAACGCTATCAATCGATCAAACAAGTCATCAAATAAAAAGGAACAATGCTTCATTATCAGACCATGACAGAATAAGCTCTAACCTGTATGAAACCTGTGCTCCAGTGGTGTAGTCTAGGTGATACGCAGGACTATGCCGTATACCCACTAGGAAAGGCCAAGGATTTCCGTATACCCACTTAAAAATGTGTGAGGATACGTAACGGCGTTTTGTGACAGAACTTTCACTTTCATTCATAAAATTCACCCCGTCTGTGTTACGAAGCGCTTGACTTTTGGACCATTGGGACTGACTATAGCGTCATATACCATCAACGGGCGGAAACATGAAATATGTCAAAATGCAGCACTATCATGCGCAGATCAGCCTTATAACATGTAATTCAGTGTTTCCTCTACATGCATTTCATCGTGGCGGACCGCCACGATGGAATTTCCTCCGCCACCATTCAGATTTCTCAACCCAAAAAAATAATAATAATTAGGCCGCTTTTCAGACCTTCACAGCGCTAGACACACCCACAAGCGCTGAAACTGGACCAGTCCGTGTGTGTCGCGAGTATTGAACTTGAGGCTGCGTTCGTAAATTCGCTCTGAGAGCCCCGGAGCGCACACTGGGTTCAACGTCATAAAGGGACCAAGTCATTTGATTGGACAAGAGGCATTCCGTGAGTGCTGATCAGATTTCCAGAGCGTATTTACGAACGCGCCCTGGCTGTCACCCGAACACCGCGAGCTAGCGTAGTGTAGTGTAGTATAGGATGCGTAGTGTAGTGTAGTGTAGGATGGAGAGAGAGAGGAGAAGCCTCTCTATGTGTTACCTATGTCCAGTGTACTAGAACCACTCTAACAGGAGTGTTTGTCCGTGAATAACACCGGCTATGCCCGGGGTAGAAACACAAGACTATAGCTGGATAAGGTCTACAGGTCTACACGGTCATTTTAAGCCGTCAACCAGCCCTCTACGACCACGGGAAGTCATGTTAAAAGTGAAGATACTTCTGTTAAACTAAGCTAAGCTAAACATCGCTAATCGCTAACTCCCTCCTGGGCTTAAAGTGACAAGTAATAACGTTGTGAAAAAAAACGTCAGATCAGTGTTTTTGTTTTTATTGACAACGGAATTACATGCTGGAAAAACATGCAGACACAGACAATAAGAGACACACGGGAGAAGTACAGGAAAACATTTTATTTTTTTGGGGCCATCCTCGAGTTTTGGCTGAAATTACGTCGTTGTTTTGAGCGCGCGTGCGCGTTTCATGTGCGTGCACGCGAAAAATCGGTCAGCACTACCCGCCACCATTGTAAAAATTCCTGGAGGAAACACTGAACTGCTCGGATTAGATTGCGGGTGCTGCTACATGGAAATAGGTCAAAATGCGCATCATGTAGCCTACAAGTCAGACAAACGTTTGATAGATAACTTTACATATGTGTACCATCATCCGCTGTCAAACGCCACAGGTAATAATTGATTTATGATTGTACATCTCTGAAATGCAGCGTTGCATTACTGTAACGTTAGACACAGCACCGACATAAAAGCGATTTTTGGGTTATGCTTGTTATAAATAAAAGGTCTATAATGCATTGTAATGACATTAAACTAAGATAATACGATGGTTATCATAATTTTTCAAGTAATTCCAGAAAAAGTAAATGACATTTCAGGCTCGCTTCCGTATTACGAGAGCGAAAAGAACATTTCTGTAGATGTTTCGCAATGCATGCCGGAAGGGAGTCTCATGGCTCCGAATCGAACGAGGGTCAAGATTTTCTCCAAACGGAGCCATGGATAACCCTAACCCTAAATGAGTAATGAATTGGGACGCCACTACGGCTACACGTGAACGCGCAAAACGGAGCGGAGGGGTGAAAACGGAGCCGGAGTGGTGAATTGGAATTCACCCAGAGTGTGTGTGTGTGTGTGTGTGTGTGTGTGTGAGAGAGAGCGAGGGTAGAAGGAAAACCTACTATAGGGAGAACAGTACAGACTGCCTGACCCTGGCAAACCCATAACTGTCAGGAGAAAAGAACATGCTTAGCCTAGTTGCCTGGAGTGTTATCACTAAGCCACAATGTGGGCACCACCAATTTGTTTCATGTAACCACTCTCATTAAAGACATGTGTACAGAAATGTTTAAATGAAGGCAAGCCAATTCATAGTTTGTGTAGTGGAAAGCTACTAATAACATTGTTTTTAAACGTAATAAAACTAATGCACTTCTTCCTTTATCACATGTTTTGGGCTGAGATAAACTTAATATTGAGAGGGCTTATTATCCAACCTACCTCTTAAGAAGAGACAACTTTCAGTGTTTGACTGTTCATGGCAAAGGCACCTGCATGCTGGTGACTTGAATCTACAACTTGACAGACAGGCACGGTCCGCACACTGACAGCAAAACTTGTTTCAAACATCGTCAAATTATTTGAACCTAAAACTTTTAAACTCAAATATGATGGCGAATGAGACCAGTTAATAGAGAGTAGTTGAACAGCGTGCAGACCATGCTCATCATGGCTGGCTGGAGGGTGAAGGACTCAACAACCAGGGCAGGACAGGATTTGACTGAAGACAAACACCACAAATGTGATTGACTCTACATACAGTATCATAGTGCTTCATGTGGACGAGGTATTCGGAGTGGAGTGTTCATCACCTTGGGATATTCGATAAAAAAAAAAGAATTTAAAAAATGAACTGCAAGTCAGCAGCTACAGGCAGACAGTGAACTAGCTAGCCATTTACAAAAAACACACAGAAAATGTGCTACCCTATGATTGGATTGGATGGTCAGGATGTCAGTTTGCCATATTTGGTGTGAACTCTGTCGTTGGAACTACACGAATGGAAAAAAAATGAATAAGGCTAACAAGGCAGAGCATCTGCAAATCGTGTTTGCTCTATAACCATTCCCTGCAGTACCCTTTTCAACCATTGGGACCACTGTTGAGACTAGGGATGGGACGATTATCGTGTTTATCGTTAATCGCGATAAAAACACCCGCGATAACTTTATCGTGGAGAATTTTAATTAGTTGAATAATCGTCATAATCGTTTTTTTTTTTTTTCATTATTATTACTTTTTAAATGACTGGACTTTTTAAATGGCACTACATTTTATAAACACTGCTTTGTCTGACTGGTGGTCCCCAGCTGATGACCCAGTTAGGCCCACATAGGTGTTCAGTGAGGTGTCACAGCACACCTGTTCTAAAGGCACTGTTGGAGGTGCGTCAGGCAGCAATGCCCAGCAGGAGTACCATCACCTGTATCATGATTTGATCTGTCTGTTTTTATTGTATGTATTAATGTATGTGACCTATGTGTGTTTTTTTTTTTTATTGAGTTTCACAGAGACATGTACACAACAGGACATAACAACAACAACTAGTATCCGTGGGGGAGGTTATTGTCCCATTAATAGTAGAAAACTAGTTTTGCACTTTGTTATGCAGTACATTGTCCATAAACAATAACAGAAAATGTTCTTTCTCTTTTTTATTTATTTAAACAAACTAACAAACAAAAAACAAAGACAAACAAAACAAAACAAAAACAAAAACAAAAAAACAGGGGGGGAGGAGGCCATGTCACATATCAGAAATAAACAGAAAAGAAAATGACAACAAATGCCATAATATATGGGGGGATCACCCCCATCGGAGACAGCATCCATGTCTTACAGTCCTAAACACAGCGGCAGCACAACACCAGCACAGTAAATATTATTGTGACCCATACATTGTAGATCTGTTACACATTAGTCTTGTGTACTTTCTTGAGTGTAATCCACCAAACCTTTCATTACAATGGCAGCCAGTCTGGTACCAATATAATCTAAGAACGGAGACCAAATCTTATAGAATGTCTTTATTTTACACTTAGACCTATATGTCAGATATTCCATAGGAATCATATCAAAAATTACCTTGTGCCATCCAGCTATTGTAGGCGGTTTGCAGTCTATCCATTTCAGCAATATATTTTTCCTTGCACAAAAAGTGAGGATACACAGAAGTCTTTTGGAATGCATACTTTTAAGTTGTTTGTCTGGCAACCCAAACAATAGACACATGGGGTCCTTATCCAATGTCCTTATCCAATCTAGAATTAGATGAATTTGATCCACTATGCCTTTCCAGTAATCATCTATATATCTACAAGTCCAAACACAATGAACAAAGCTCCCAACCTCGGTAATACACTTTGTACACATTTCCGATTTGTTATGATCCATTTTATGTCTAAGTTGGGGAGTAATTTGCAAACGTTGTAGTAGTCTAAATTGCGTTTCCTTCGTCCTATTACAGACTGAGATGTCGTTTGCCGATTGCCATATTAGTGACCAAGTTGCTGCATCAGTATTAATGTTCAGGTCATTATTCCAGTCTTTGGGCGTAAATGCAGGTTTGCCTTTATCATATTTCGAAAGTGCTCTATACCCAAGCCCCAGAATGCCTCTCGTCTTTCCAGCAGAGACTATCTCCTCCAGCGGAGAGGGTTGGTGACAGAGGCCAGTGTCTTTTTGGCTATTTAAAAAACTTCGTATCTGAAGGTATCTGAAAAACTCATTTCGTGGTAGGTCATATTTCTTACATAATTGGTCAAATGAAAGTAGTATTTCCGTATCATATAAATGTCCGATAGTAACCATCCCTTTGCTGTCCCACCGCTTGAAACCCCTATCCGTGGCACCAGGGGAGAAGTCTATGTTGCCCCAAACTGGCGAGAGGGAGGATGTAATAATCGTATGTTATAAATAAATAGTAATATAATTGAGATTTCTCACATGAGCCGCGCGCGAATATCCTCACAGAAATTTGTCTCGCGCGATTGTTCAGCCTGCATGGGTAACGTGACTGTCAAGTCAGCCTTGTCAGTCAGTCACTAACGTATGCTAGCCTTCTCACCATGGCTGCATCGGCCCCGTGTCCATTGCCTCACCTTTCCAGGGTTGCACGCAGGCTTCTATGCATACCTGCAACTAGTGTTCCTTCAGAGAGAGTGTTTAGTGCCAGTCAGTGGGCACATACTCACACCTCTCCGAGCACAGCTAAAGGCAGAAAAAGTGAACATGTTGACATTTTTGCACTTTAACCTATCTTGAAGCTTTCAAGTCTCTAAGCCACACGGCTAGCACTCAGTTTGATGACAGAAAAGTGTCAGTGTTCAAGTTTTGTTTGACAGTATTTTTTTCCTTTATTTATGCAGTGATACCTTATAATTTATCATTACCTTATTTAATTTAAGATTTTTATTTTTGTCAAGATGTTTTTAAAATGATGTTAATGTTATTAACATGATTCAATAAAAATACAACAAAATCTAAGTTAAAGTGATTACAGTGTGTTTTATTGGCATTCTAAAAAAAAGTTTTCTTTTTTTTTTTTTTTTTCATTCTCGCGATAATATCGTGGATCGCGATTATTTTGCCCACGATAATCGTGACATGACATTTTCTAATCGTCCCACCCCTAGTTGAGACCGTAGAAAGTGATTTTATTTCAGTAAATGTTTTGGAGCAGATTAGTTTAATTATATTATCAAAATTCACAGGAAAACCATTCTCCTCCTCCTCTTCAACGGACCAGCCTCCACTGCTGCACACCAACAGAGAAGTCACGAATACAACACTCTAATTCCCTCTTCCTCTGTCTCTGCCATGGAGGCAACAGTTCTCTGGTCAGGAGAGAGGGAAGGAGGGGTAGACTGTGGGCTACAGTGGGAGGAGAGAAGAGGATGAACAGTGAGTGGATGGAAGGTGGGGATGAGGAGGCGGAGACTGCCATTGATAAGCAGAGTACGATCAGACTAATGCACAGTTTGGCGAGCGGACATCTTCATATTGACAGAATCGTCACGGGGTCCACAAAATTATTCACATGCGTAAGAGGTTAGTCATCCACCATGCTAGACATCAAGATACCCTCACCTACGTATTGGGATGGGGTAGAGCATATGGACCCCACACAGAGGAAGACATATTTATTGTGTGTCCCATTATACCCACAATGTTAATATCATTCACCATATTACAACACTAGATTATTTTACCATATTACAATTTCTTGCATCTAACTTATTTTTAACAAGCCAGTGTCCTCCCAATTGAATTAACCCAGAGAGAATGTTGTGTAATGAATGCTTTTTAGGGGCTATAGGCTTTAGGTGCATTTGTCAGACTTGACTCATCATGAAAACCAAGGACGACATAGGGAATTATATTTAAGTTAGTAACTTGAAACAGGGACTAGGCAAAAGTAACACATTAGCCTACATTATTGGCATTAACAGAGGGATTTTTTTTAATGGGCTAGCCTAGTCTCTCAGAAAGGCTTCAATGTAGCTGCTCCCATTCAGGTGCGTTGTGTGAAAGACTGCTGCTGATCCCATTTGATAATGATCCTAAAAGTTTATTCCGCATAACTGCAGTATCTTCAAGACACAGTTTGACACCAGGCGACAGAGACAGGTAGGCTGAGAGTCAATGGGTGCATCCATCCACCTCTTCATGAGGGATTTGATGCCAGCTGATGAGGTCACCCAGTAACAACAAACAGTCAGTGGCTTGCAATTATTTATTTACAAATTGCGTATATTTATGTGCACTTCTTTGAGGACAAAAACATAGGTACATGTAAGAAACCCCCGCAGAATGCGAGAATTGTTAACCCTACCGCAAATCTAACTGGAGAGAAAACTAACGTTACGAACACACGCAAGCGTCAGACAACTACCCTAACCAGCCCTGACACTGGCCCCAGACACCCTAACCAGCACTGACACTGGCCCCAGACACCCTAACAAACACTGACACTGGCCCCAGACACCCTAACAAGCACTGACACTGGCCCCAGGCAGACACCCTAACCAGCCCTGACACTGGCCCCAGACACCCTAACCAGCACTGACAGACACTGGCCCCAGACACCCTAACAAGCACTGACACTGGCCCCAGACACCCTAACCAGCCCTGACACTGGCCCCAGACACCCTAACCAGCCCTGACACTGGCCCCAGACACCCTAACCAGCCCTGACACTGGCCCCAGACACCCTAACCAGCACTGACACTGGCCCCAGACACCCTAACAAGCACTGACACTGGCCCCAGACACCCTAACCAGCACTGACACTGGCCCCAGACACCCTAACCAGCACTGACACTGGCCCCAGACACCCTAACCAGCCCTGACACTGGCCCCAGACACCCTAACAAGCACCGACACTGGCCCCAGACACCCCAACCAGCACTGACACTGGCCCCAGACACCCTAACCAGCACTGACACTGGCCCCAGACACCCTAACCAGCACTGACACTGGCCCCAGACACCCTAACCAGCTGGCCCCAGACACCACGTTTTCAGATTCGACAACCAGCACCGCTTAACAGCACCACCATGGTGAGCTAGCACCTAGCCCCTAGCTAGCAGACATTGATCCCATTACGCAACAGTGGCACACGCTGGACTCACCGAGGAGGCGATATGACCATTCATATTATTATTGGTCCTTGGCGCACACGATCTCAACAATTATGAACATCTCAGGGGGCATATCGATAATCGGTTAAGAAATCACGACAACCAGGCAGCTCCCGTTGATATAACTGAGCTGTGTCTCATATGAAAGTTGAGATTGTTGAAGCCAGGCCTGGGATACGAGACTCACTCGGTCAGGTTCAACTCAGCTGTCTTACATTGTTAGCTAGTCAAGTACAGTCACAGTACAAGTGAATGTGGTTGATATTTATTGCAATTAAAGTTATTCATTTAATAAACGACACATAACATTGACATGTATGGTAAGTTGTGTTGAAGAGTTGAGTACAGTGACACTGCCACGCTGACTCCCGAGCTGGCTAACAATGCTAGTAAGTCATGTTACGCTAGCATAGCATCTAGCTCGTTGGTTTGGAGCAAAGGACCTAAGCCATCTCTTTGCTGACGTAATACGATGTTTACTTATTGATATACTGTATAACACCAATAATTGATAATGTAGCTCACAAAAAGTACAGAAAATCAGGCTAGGAAATAAGTGTTACCTTGACGAGTGGAGGACATCTCCGGCTCCACTCCCCTTCACGGCGGACTCCACGTCCAGGCGGCACATCGGAGAAGCACTTTCAATTCCGTTTTTTCTTCTTACCGACGTCTTGTAAGACATAATATCCCTTTGACCCATATCATTATGTGATGTTGTACACGTTTAAATGGTAGAAAAATCTGCGTTCAAATGTTTATCAACAGCAAACTATGGAAAGTTTAGCTAACCAAACTGATGTGCAGCTGGCTAACGTGAGCTAACCGGAGCAGCTGCCTGTCGGTCAAAGGTACTAAAATAGTCTCGAAAAGTGTTGCGCTAAACTGTGAAACGAGAATACAATACATCTAGAGAGATAGCTATATCGCGCTCTCTTTTGTTAGCTACATTCTGCCGACAGACTTCTGAATAACTAAAGTGTTCCGACTTGCGTTAAATACGTTGTCCGAGGTATGTGCATTCCTGGGTGAATCTCCTGTGCAAGGAGACCTCTCCTGTGGTCAGCAGTCCCAGGTTAGGGTTAGACAGACCTCTCCGGTGGGGAGCAGTCCCAGGTTAGGGTTAGACAGAGCTCTCCGGTGGGGAGCAGTCCCAGGTTAGGGTTAGACAGACCTCTCCGGTGGGGAGCAGTCCCAGGTTAGGGTTAGACAGATCTCTCCGGTGGTCAGCAGTCCCAGGTTAGGGTTAGACAGACCTCTCCGGTGGACAGCAGTCCCAGGTTAGGGTTAGACAGATCTCTCCGGTGGCCAGCAGTCCCAGGTTAGGGTTAGACAGATCTCTCCGGTGGTCAGCAGTCCCAGGTTAGGGTTAGACAGATCTCTCCGGTGGACGGCAGTCCCAAATTAAGACTAGACAGACCTCTCCGGTGGGGAGCAGTCCCAGATTACGGTAAAACAGACCTCTCCGGTGGTGGACAGCAGTCCCAGGTTAGGGTTAGACAGACTTCTCCGGTGGAGTAGTCCTAGATTCTGGCTACATCGAAGAAGCTACGGGAACGGAACTCAGCTGATTGATGGGTGTCAGGTAGAACCTTCATTGGTCCAATGAAATCTCAAGCCCGCCTAGTAACCACGTCTGATTGGCAGGGAGATCCACCTCCTCCCCGCCCCCCACCTCCCATAGGTTCTGTCGCTCCTCGTGCCCTCATAATGAAAACGTGACCGTATGAAGACGCTGTATTCGTCACAGAACGTATAGCTATGACGCTAAACTACTACACCGACTTCGAAACTAGAGCCTACCGTCATAGTTCAGTTTTCAGGGTCCTTTACCTCCAAATCTAAACAAGGACAAGGCTAATAGATTCCAATCCTAATCTTACATTACTGCTAGCGCAGTCGCTCAACGTCTACGCTTCACGCACGCGCTGGTGTAGCACTAGTCGGTGAACTCCATGGCTGTGTTCGGAATGGCATACTAGCATACTACTCAAACTAGATATGACGTAGATTCAAGTATGCGAGAGCGTTTACACTGTACAGTATGCGAAATGTGAGTATGTGAGAAATCTAGTATGTATGTTACAGTACATGTGGGAATACGGTGGGAACCCTAACCCTAGTTTTCCCACATGTACAGTATTCCCACATGTACCCTAACATGTAGACCGAAAGCTCGTTTTTTGCACAGATTTGAGTGTGCAGATGCTGCTTTTTTTGCACTCTATTTGATACTCTTCAGCTGCAGCACCCCAGCTAAAGTCTGGTACACACATAAAGATAATCTGGCCGATTTTGGCCAGATTTCCCCCCTTCCGACCAAGGACAGCAAACGGATGGCTCTAAAGATTATCCTGTGGTGTGAGGTGTGTTAAGAGTCAATTTCTCCCAACAATTTGCTTGGAAAATGGTCGGGGCCAACGATCGTAAATATTAAACATGTTCAATATTTACGATCAAAAATCCTCGTGTGTAGGCGACTCCTGAATCCGATTGTGACGTGACATGTAATGTAGCCAATCAAGAAGCGAGCTGACTGACTCATCTTCTTCTTTTTGTTATTCTGCCCATCTCACCGCTTGTATCACCTACGGAGAGTTCACCACCGTGGTGTTGCAGATCTGTGTTCAGA
The DNA here is from genome assembly GCF_963989245.1 of Nansenia antarctica. Lineage (NCBI taxonomy): Eukaryota > Metazoa > Chordata > Actinopteri > Argentiniformes > Microstomatidae > Nansenia > Nansenia antarctica. The sequence goes on along the minus strand of NC_137674.1, from coordinate 56,092,864 downwards.
AGTCCATTTCCCTCGGCAGAAAGAGTGTTGCAGAGGCAAAGATGCACAGAAATAAGCACCTAATGTCAAATATAAATTCTCAAATAATCTCAATCATCCTACAACTAAACAGGACCATTGCAGAACTCACCCTGGTTCGGTATCGCAGTTGACGCAATTGTTGATGTCATGCAGGTATACGCTACTTATGTGTACGCTATCATTGAAATTGCAGATTAGATGTTGAGGTTTCAAGAATGATGAAATTATTTTCTGACAGCTATGAAATTATTTATGAAATTATTAACCATTATTAAATTATTTTCAGATTCCATTTATGAAATATTTTGTCATCAGATCAAGGTTTGTGGCTGTGCATCTCATCTCACCCTTGGTGAAGAACCCTGAAAACTGTGTTAACGGAACTATGAGGGTACAACTCTCGTTTTGGTTCTGGTGAAATTTCAGTGTAAAATAACAACTATTATTCAAATGTATGCTTTCATGTGGCAGTGGAGCCAAATTGGTCACCAGCCATTGACCACTGTAAAATGATGTCCATGTAATAGATTAAGCAATGCTATATTGTTGTTTTCAACTTGATTTGCTAGCTAATGGTCACATAATACGGAATAAATCATAACAGGAAATGAAGGACATAACTTGATTTCTGCAAAAGCTTAAAGGTCAATAAAAGTGTGCACAGCCTCATAGGCCTATGCATTCAACTGACCAGGGTTTATTGAGTCCAGAATCTACATCAGGGTCCAGCCCATTATACCACTCATCCATGTTCACCAATACCATTTGTTCAGTAACTGATTGCATGTGAATCTCCTGATATTCCATCAACGTCGCTAAAGGAAAATCTAGGCTTGAGACCATGTTTATTAAAAAATGAACATAAAACAATAAGTAGGGGCTAGTATCGGCGACAATCGTTTCTTCTGGGCTTGTTCTAGCGCGCCCAAATTGAGAATTTCCAATCTGGACTTGCGTGAATATTGATGACACTTTCCTGAAATCCAAATGCTTTTTTTCTGTTCTCCGGTCATAATAACTTGCTGCCTTTCTGCGCAGCCTGAATCAAAGTGGACTGTCTGAATCAATTAGTGGCCCGCCACGAATAAATGCATATAGAGGAAACACTGCTATATTCTCAGAATAGTGCTCACCACACAATATAATTCTTATTATAATGTTATAATTTTTATTAAAAATGATTTAAACTGCTACAGTTTACTTGTATAAAAATGTGTAATCTACTCTGTCACAAATGCCAAATGTACTTAAGTAATAATTTAAAAAAAGATAATCTCCCATGCCGGGCTGCTCAACCCACAATCAACTGTTACCTCACAATAATGGCATGAGCCTGAGCAGAGGCATTGAACATGGTCAAACATACATGTACATTCTTCTGTAGGAGTACGTCAGTTGAATAACACAATTCCTCTCATGTTTCTCTCAGATTCAGTTTGTTTCGAGTAAGACATTGAAATTAAAAGAGCACTGATTGCATAGAAAGTCTGAAACCTTTCTATAACCTTAAGTATGACCAAGGCAAACACAGCCATATGTTTGCAGTTAATAAATAAAATAATTTAAAAGCCATAACTTAAAATGGGAGGTACCCATAATCATTCTTCACTTGCATGGAGACAAATATAAGAATATATGACTTCTAATAGCAAACCAATGGAACCACAGGGTAACAGCTAGACATGGTGCAAGAACTGTATGGCTCAAGGAGGTGACGTGTGATTCTGAGAAATACTGTACACGTGCACATCACACCAAACCATTGAGAGAGAGAAAGGTGCATCACATTGTGAACACAATTCATGGTTTCGACAATGTCTTGTAAGCTCACAGATATAACCAAAGATAAACCTTTGGCAGGGAAATCATATGATAGAACATTTGTACTCTGGAACAATAATCAAGCTGTCTCTATAGTAAAAAATATATATTTGTATATTTATATAGATAAACTATTTTAGCAATCTTTCATCTTGTTTTAGGAAAATATGTAAAGTTAATGTAAATATTATGTTCTGCTCTCAATTCATGTAGTGTAACAGGTACAATAAATTAACTAATACTGAAAAGAAACAGTTACATAAAAAAGAGAGAATACACAATTACAACAAACAAACAAAGAATTCAACAGAAAGAAATATGGTGATCTTGAAGTAATTACCCTAAAACTGATTTAACTCAGCAAGTTTCCACATGAGAGAGAGAGAGAGAGAGAGAGAGAGAGAGAGAGAGAGAGAGAGAGAGAGAGAAAGTGTGCGTATGTGTGGTCACATACAAGACCAAAAAGGCAGTGACACAAGATCAACACATCAGAGTGAATGTCTTTGACCTAGGATCCTACAATGATCTCCATGATGTGGTCAAGCTCATTGAGATCGGACCTACAGCTTGAGTTGGAGGCAGGGCCGTGTGAGGCCAGACTGTCCAGCAGGTCATAAGGCCCCATCTTTGGGGCGCTCTGCATGCCCGTCAGCATGGTGTCCAGGTCATAGTACGAGGCATCCACATCCGAAAAAAGTTCCTCCAGTGCTGGGTCTGACCCAGGAGTGCTGTTCTTGATCTCAAACGTTCCAAACACCTGTCCCATCGAAGTTTTGGACTCCTCCGCAGACCTCATCTCGTCCTCCGAAACCGACCTGGAGTCTTCAGTGGCCCTGTCCTCCACCTCCAGAGCTCCCACCCTCAGCCCTGTCCTCTCCCAGCAGTGGCCTAAAGTCCCCAGCAGGCAGGTGGAGGAACCCCCACCGATGGCCACAGAACACAGGGCCTCGTCTGCCACCACCTCCTCTTCTCGGCAGTCGTCGTAGCCCATCACCGAGAAGAGCTTGGGCCCGGCTTCCTCCGTAGGTGCAGGCGACCGGCACAGCACCTCGCTGGCCACCAGGCGGTCGGACGGGCGCTGGCTGGAGCTGGCCAAGGCCTCCGAGACCACCTGCCAGCTGCCGTCGTGAGTCATCTCCTCCTGGATCTGGCGCACAGTGTTGGCGATGAGCACTGAACGGCACAGGTTGGGTTCCACCAGCATATGACACAGCTGCAGCTTGATCAGGGACATGTCCAGCAGGGACTGACGCTGCAGGCAATAGGACGCCATCTTGGGCCCTTCCAGGTTGTCGTCCGTTGCCGTCTCTGCGCTGTCTGAGAACTTGCGTTTAGTGCCCTTGGAGTACATGTTGGCCCTGCGGGGGGAGCCACATATGGGACCTTGATTAGTACAAAGTAACATTTTATTCATAGAGACATTTGTTATGTTCCTACAGTAATAACAGCTATATGTTAATATAGACCTAATAGTTGGTCTTGTTTCAATCAATAAAGTATTGTAGGATTAGGATTCCAAAAGTTAAACTGACAATTCAATATTGCTAAAAAAAACAATATTGCTCACATCAATTCAAAAGCACAACATGGATATGTAGTACAACCTAATTGCCTCTGCAACCCACCACAACAAACAATTTTTAAAAAGTGTACGTGAAGTTGTGTTCATTTACTTTTCTCTACCTTTCCTACGGCGACGCACAGGCATATACACATGGTGGTTTCCTCTTTTGCTCATCGCTTCAAAGTGTTAATAACAAACGGCTTCTGTTCTTAATTCTTTCAGGCCTTGTCAGATAGACCATCAAGGCGCCTGCTGAGTGGGACAGCCAACTGATAAAGGAAGGACAGTTTGCTACCAGATTGTCTGTTATTGTTGTGTAACCTATCTCTCCGGTCTTGAAACGGGTAACAAAGACAAAGCTTGGGTCTTTTATATGCAACAGTAGACAACAGGGTCAACTCCAATATGGCATCTGAATTCCTAGGACTGATCTTTGTCGCTGGTCCAGGCCAACGTCCTTTGTGTGTATCTTCTGATATAATATTTTGGCAAATGCCTGTTAAAACAAAGGGATTCAAGAAATACATTTCGGAAAACACAGCATTACTGCAACCCAGATAATTAAAAGATATCTGAGTAAATGTATCAAGAGCATATTCTGACCAATGTCAGTAACCAATTATGAATTATGAAAAGTACAATCCAGTTCCATTTGCTACATACTGTAGAAGCAAAACATGAAGATGTGGAAATTGGACCTTTACCAAATCGAGCGTATTGCCAGGAAAATAGATCCCACTCCCAGTGCAAGCATTTGTAACAGTAACACAAATCACGCTGAATGACAATAAAATGGCAGACACACACACTGAAGATGGCTTATGGCTAAACATCACGTTGTACATACTGTACATCCAGCAGTACTGAGACGAGTGTCGGACACTTGCCTCCCGTCACGATGGCCAGCCAACCAGGGGCTGCGGGAGCCTAAAAGTGACAAACATGCAGCTAGAGCAGGGTGAACACATGACAGTAACCAGCACGTTAACGCACAGTACATCCAACGCCACTGGGGGGTGGCCGTGTGTGCGGGGGGGGGGGGGCGGGGGAGATGAGACTAGCTACTGGGATTGTGTACTGAGGGACTGTGCGAGACCATGTACAGCTACAGATTGTACCTCTTCAATGCAAATTTGGTAATGTCACATTGCATTGGATGAAAGCCTGAAGCTTTCTCTCTTCAGGGGAGGGGGAGAGGTAGTATGCATCGTTTTGTACACCAAACCAACAAACCATTAGTTGCAGGCAAAAACTAAAAAGCATATGCAATGGAGATGATTTATTTGAAAACAGAAACATCCTGGTTGATTGACACCCGTTAGCTATAACACACAACATTGAAGGTTTCAGTCAAGGTTGAGATGAAGGCATTGGGGTTCAGCCTACCTGACGCAAGAGTGACATCCCAGCACTGTAGAGACAGAGACCAGAACGCAAGCTGACACATCCTCTGCAGCATAACTACAAACTACCACATGTAAGGTGACAGAGGCAGCATCTCCCTTCCAGAATTGAAATCATTTTACACAAAGATTATTTCAAGGCAATAGGAAAGTAAGTAGGCTAACTCAAGTTTAAAGTTGACTTTCCACTAGTTATCTCGACCATCTATATGTACATATTTTACACTCACATTTTGCCAAAATCTTAAAATTGTTTTATGACTGACGTTTGGGCTTAAACAACTTTAGACTGGATCCTCTTGTTGGCCAAAAAGGGTACATTAAAAGTGTCAGGAGGTTGACCTTAATTTAAAATTATAAAATTATGTATTTCAAATGTTATGCATAGTTATCTTTATGAATGTTCACCCCTGCGTGAATAATGTGTCATTTACAAAAACACAAGACATGTCTTCCATATTTTCTTTAATAACGTAATAGATTTATTTATTCCCGCGTCAATGATGCGGCCCCGTTAAATTGACTCACGACCTCTAACTCCTATTTCTACCAAACCACACGCCTTCCTTCCTACAGCAGACTCCACCCCCTGTAGTGTTACTGCTCCCCTCCCTTCCTACAGCAGACTCCACCCCTGTAGTGTTCCTGCTCCCCTCCCTTCCTACAGCAGACTCCACCCCTGTAGTGTTACTGCTCCCCTCCCCTCCTACAGCAGACTCCACCCCTGTAGTGTTACTGCTCCCCTCCCCTCCCTTCCTACAGCAGACTCCACCCCTGTAGTGTTACTGCTCCCCTCCCCTTCCTTCCTACAGCAGACTCCACCCCTGTAGTGTTACTGCTCCCCTCCCCTTCCTTCCTACAGCAGACTCCACCCCTGTAGTGTTACTGCTCCCCTCCCCTTCCTTCCTACAGCAGACTCCACCCCTGTAGTGTTACTGCTCCTACACGCCTTCCTTCCTACAGCAGACTCCACCCCTGTAGTGTTCCTGCTCCCCTCCCTTCCTACAGCAGACTCCACCCCTGTAGTGTTACTGCTCCCCTCCCCTTCCTTCCTACAGCAGACTCCACCCCTGTAGTGTTCCTTCCTACAGCAGACTCCACCCTGTAGTGTTACTGCTCCCCTCCCCTCCCTTCCTACAGCAGACTCCACCCTGTAGTGTTCCTGCTCCCCTCCCCTCCCTTCCTACAGCAGACTCCACCCCTGTAGTGTTCCTTCCTACAGCAGACTCCACCCTGTAGTGTTACTGCTCCCCTCCCCTCCCTTCCTACAGCAGACTCCACCCCTGTAGTGTTCCTTCCTACAGCAGACTCCACCCTGTAGTGTTACTGCTCCCCTCCCCTCCCTTCCTACAGCAGACTCCACCCCTGTAGTGTTCCTTCCTACAGCAGACTCCACCCTGTAGTGTTACTGCTCCCCTCCCCTCCCTTCCTACAGCAGACTCCACCCTGTAGTGTTCCTGCTCCCCTCCCTTCCTACAGCAGACTCCACCCATGTAGTGTTCCTGCTCCCCTCCCTTCCTACAGCAGACTCCACCCCTGTAGTGTTACTGCTCCCCTCCCCTTCCTTCCTACTGCAGACTCCACCCATGTAGTGTTCCTTCCTACAGCAGACTCCACCCATGTAGTGTTACTTCTCCCCTCCCTTCCTACAGCAGACTCCACCCCTGTAGTGTTACTGCTCCCCTCCCTTCCTACAGCAGACTCCACCCCTGTAGTGTTCCTTCCTACAGCAGACTCCACCCTGTAGTGTTACTGCTCCCCTCCCCTCCCTTCCTACAGCAGACTCCACCCCTGTAGTGTTACTGCTCCCCTCCCTTCCTACAGCAGACTCCACCCCTGTAGTGTTACTGCTCCCCTCCCCTCCCTTCCTACAGCAGACTCCACCCCTGTAGTGTTACTGCTCCCCTCCCTTCCTACAGCAGACTCCACCCTGTAGTGTTACTGCTCCCCTCCCTTCCTACAGCAGACTCCACCCCTGTAGTGTTCCTTCCTACAGCAGACCTGTAGTGTTACTCTTGCTCCCCTCCCTTCCTACAGCAGACTCCACCCCTGTAGTGTTCCTTCCTACAGCAGACTCCACCCTGTAGTGTTACTGCTCCCCTCCCCTCCCTTCCTACAGCAGACTCCACCCCTGTAGTGTTACTGCTCCCCTCCCTTCCTACAGCAGACTCCACCCCTGTAGTGTTACTGCTCCCCTCCCCTCCCTTCCTACAGCAGACTCCACCCCTGTAGTGTTACTGCTCCCCTCCCTTCCTACAGCAGACTCCACCCCTGTAGTGTTACTGCTCCCCTCCCCTCCCTTCCTACAGCAGACTCCACCCCTGTAGTATTCCTTCCTACAGCAGACCTGTAGTGTTACTCTACCCCTCCCCTCCCCTCCCTTCCTACAGCAGACTCCACCCCTGTAGTGTTACTGCTCCCCTCCCTTCCTACAGCAGACTCCACCCCTGTAGTGTTACTGCTCCCCTCCCCTCCCTTCCTACAGCAGACTCCACCCCTGTAGTGTTCCTGCTCCCCTCCCCTTCCTTCAGCAGACTCCACCCCTGTAGTGTTCCTGCTCCCCTCCCCTTCCTTCAGCAGACTCCACCCCTGTAGTGTTCCTGCTCCCCTCCCCTCCCTTCCTACAGCAGACTCCACCCCTGTAGTGTTACTGCTCCTACACGCCTTCCTTCCTACAGCAGACTCCACCCCTGTAGTGTTCCTGCTCCCCTCCCCCACCGCCCTGACGTGCTCACAGCGCTGCTTCACCTCCGGATGAGCTACCGTTCTCCACAACAAATACAACAGTAAAACAACGGTGAACGGTGGGACTTGGTAGGAAGTGGTGAAAGTGCATAAGGTTAACCTAAGACAACAAAACCATGCCCATCACGATAACCTACTCGGTCATGGTATGCGTTATTATCCCGCAACATTTCACTAGACAAATAGAACCTGGAGATGGGAGGCCATTTTGAATTTGCTTTCCAATATACTAACTTGTGTTCGCAGACGGCGCGACTAGCACTAGATAACACTGACTATAACATTAGTTACAACGTGTTTCCAACACAACTGTGTGTAACATGTTAGTCCAACATTCCGCATGTCTAAAGACGTCCACAGATGGAACCACGGAACGTTTACACCGAAATACCGCGGCGGTGAACTTCCGCATTGAGCACTTGCGTTCGAAATCGACCGCGCATTTGTGGGGACTTTTATTTTTAAAGAGCAAACGGAAATTCAACTCGTTACAATCAAGATAACATTATATAATGTCTATTCCACGTCTATTGGCTTACCTTGAAAGAAGCGGTTTAAATAGCCGGGGTTCATGTGCTCTTCGTAAGTCATTAAAGGCCTTGCAGCTCTCTCCGCCTCCTCTGACTGACGGCAGTGGAAGCTCGGCTCCTGCGCGGCGGCGGCCGGCTGCTGTAGAGGGACATGGGGAGGTGGGCGGGACATGCCTCTTGATCGACAGGCCGTCGCCTGGACGGGGAAAACATGAACAAAAGCCACACTGAAGAAACAGGAGATTCCACCACGGGTCTACACAGACAGTGACACAATACGGGCTCTGTTTGAGAATATTTTTTAGACTAATATGTTCCATTTGACTGAGGCATACTGCGTCTAAAGATAAACACTCGTCTCCTGCCTTAGATGAAATGGAGGAGGAGATTTTAGGTAGATATCAGTATAAAAGCTACTTTTTTTTTATCTCTCCTTTTATGTATCTTTAAGATAAATAGTATGCCTACAATTCCATCCTCTTACAGCCTTAACTATCTTTATCAAGGCATTCAGCTGTGAACAACACTAGAAAGTTAGATTTTCACAAAGATATTTCAAAATATCAATAGGCCTAAACATACTGTTGATACACACCCATAATCATGTGTGTCCCTATATTGTACATTTCTGTTGAACATATCTGCAATTGTGAACTAAACGTCAAGGCAGTCAGACCAACACTAAGTTTAATTTGCAGTATAGAGACAGTATAGCAACTAACCACATGAATCTCATCCACACATCCTCCCATCCAATGCAGTGTTCTACATTAGAACTGTGTAACCCCTTTCCTTAAAGAAAACGCATGCTAAGGGCTTCTTATTGTGGGAGTACTGATTTCACCCCCAACCCCCCAAACATATGTCTCATCTTCTCCCGTCAGCTCTCACAATGGGTGAAAATAGCCGACCACAGGCAAAGCTGAGATGCAACAACAAAGGCCACACTGGAGCGACACAGACAGCTTGTGTGGGACACTTTGCACATAAATGATACTGCACATACATGAATGTATTTTTGATAAGCACTGGTGATGCTCACTTATTCAGTATTTACCTCTATTCAAATGTTACCCATACTGCCAAATTCAAGATTGTGCCCCACCCACCACCCCCAAATGATTGACATGACACCTACATACAGTACATTGCAACATGTTACATCACTGTGGTAAATGGACCATAGAGGGTTGTATGTGTGGTTTAACCCCAAATGAATATCTTCACCTTTGTGTCAAACATTCTGAATTATACAACTAAATGGTGGAAGCTTATTTCGGACAGAATAGAGGTAGGTTTAAGGCCATTCACACCAAACTTTCTACCACTGTTTAGTAAAAAAGGGAAACATCAAAGGAATATTGTCATTTAATAAAGTGGTCCACATGTGTATTGTGAGGCCAAATAAAGCAACAAACAAAAACCTAGACAACTATTTAAAGCCATCCTGAACTTGAGCTCAACAGTAGCTACGTTCTGCCCCAACTCGTTGAGAGCATTCCTCAGAATATGGGTCTAGTTCCATGTATTGATGTTGGGATCTGGACAAACGTGTTCTGCAGGTTGTGGCTCGTGTTGGTTACTAGGCTTTAAAAAGAACAACTATGATTTGCGCTCTTGTTGCATACGTGTTCCTGACTGAGAGTGACTCACAAAAACTAACCTGCAGACAGAGGAGGAAGTGAGTCAGTGCTTGTGCGAGTCATACCTCTGCCTACTCCATGTCAGGACTCACTACAGCTCTCTAGTACTGCTTCACTAGTGACTCATCTCAATGGAATATTTTAACAGCACCAAAGGGGTTGCTCATTCCCTGTTGGGTCTGAAACCACAAAGCCCTCCATAAGTGTTGGAAAGTGTTCTTTTAGCTCTATACTCCAAACGTTTGGATTTGAAATCAAACAATTACTATGTAAGTAAGTAAGTATGCCTTTACTTGGACCTTAGGCAGCAGGCTCCTATCTCCTGTTTCCGTAGCGTGAGGCGGCTTGATGTACAAGTACAACCCCCGGACATGACGCTGGTATGTCGCAGGGTCTTACCCCCAATCCAACCCTTAATGCTGAGTGCCAAGCAGGGAGGCATTGGGTACAATTTTTTAAATAGTCTTTGGTATGACTCGGCTGGGGGTCATGGGGGGAGGGGGGGGTTCACCATTTACAAAGTGCCACATTTGTGTACAATGTACAACAACATCTGTTAACAATGTATCCTGTTATTTCAGAAGTATTGTAAAATATATATATATACTGTCCAAATAAAGTACTCATGTTTAGTATTTGGTCAACAAACGTCGACGTCTGCGACTCATTGACCCACCAGATGCTGGGTATCTTCCCTGGTGATGCTCTGCCAGGCCTGTACTGCAGCCATCTTCAGTTGTTGTTTGTTTTGAGGTCTTTTTTCCTAAAATCTTATCATCATCATCATCATCATCATCATCATCATCATCGAAATTCATGTTCAATTGGATTTAAATCTGAAGACTGACATTTACCAAGGACTTGACACTTTTTGGCTCTGAAAAACTCCCTGGTTGCTAGACAGTATGTTTGGAGTCATTATCTTACGATGAATTATCTTATGATGAAGTGCCATCCAATGAATTTGGAGGCATTTGCTCGTATTCAAACAATTGTTTGCCTTCAATTCCAAACTGTTGGGGGTATAGAGCTAAACAAAGACAAAATTCTTCTTCTTTCCACAAATGGAGGGCACTGTATACTCAATGAGACAATGAGGCCAAAGAGAGAAGACCAATATCATCATTACTGATGACAGTGTTCTACAAGGGAATCTGTGGTGATGTGTTGGTAGTGTGTCAGAAGGGTCTTTTGAGAGAGAGAGCATTGGTTCAAATTTGAAAGTAAAGCCACATTACCATTGTGCCATTAACATTGTGCCATTACCATTGTGCCATTACCATTGTGACATCACCATTGTCATTGATGGGGTAGCCTAGGATTTGTCATCTGTTTCCCTCTAGTGGCACGATAGAAACATTAATTTACAGTGTGTGTGTGTGTGTGTGTGTGTGTGTGTGTGTGTGTGTGGCTTCCTGAGACATGGCTGGTTAACACTGCAGAGTAGATTCCTATTTGTATTTCAGATGATGCAAGATCATGACTTCTGTCTGTCTGTCTGTCCGTCTCCATGTGTCTATCTATCTATCCATCTATCATCCGTCCATACATCCTTTTGTCCACCCTCACATCCATCCATTGATCATTTCAATGTGATGCCAGATGTATTTATAGATTAGGTAACTTCCTCCTGCCCATATATGTAAACACATATTGCTGTTACCCATAGTAACCAATGGGGGGAGACAACGGCCTACAATCAAGATAACAGGAGGTGGTTTGACCCAATTTTCTTCCTTTTTCAAGGAGACAATTGTTATTGTTGTAGTTTTTTTTTTTTTTTTTTACACTTGCAGCCATATAATACAGGGTGTAGAACTATAACCATCCAGCCTGCAGGAACTATACAACCAGCCATGTCTCAGGAAGCCACACACACACACACACACACACACACACACACACCCATACACACACAACAGCCTGTTCTCCCTGCTACCCTTGGGCAGGAGGTACAGGAGCCTAAGAACACGCACCAACAGACTGAAGAACAGCTTTTTTCCCCAGGCCATAAGACTGCTAAATAAATAACACACACAACACACACACACACTCACACACACAGATACACACATAGACACGACCATATTTCCCCGCACACCACACCACACATAGAAGCACACCACACACAGACATATAAGTATTATCCAACTCCTGTGCAATATTCTACTGAATGCATATTTTGTGTGTATTTTTTTCTTGCCTTAAATGTATATACTTTGATATCATTTCTAAATGTCTTTATTTTCATCTCTTAAAAAAAAATCGCCTCATATTTTTGTTTATACGTCTTCTTACAGTATATGCACCCTCAATGGAGCCTCCCCCAGTGAAAGTATCTCACACCATTGTACTTGTATAATCGGAATGACAAGTAAATATCTTGTATCTTGAAGACATAGCTCTAAGTAGATGATTCACTCTTAAACACAGATCATCAGTCTACAGTATTGAAAATAATCATTGATCTGGTACCCAAAATTTCATAAAATGGAGGTCACGTCCACCAGCCATTCCATGTCCTGACAGATGACTGTGGCTTAGTAACACCACTCCCCGTATACCAGTATTGAGGGTGACACCACACTTACCATACACAATACTCAGAGGTCAAATCTGGTGATTAGCCCTGACTCTACTATTATCTTCCTGTCCTGCGTGTGTTTGATCTCTTCATACAGTTCATTTGGTGGTAACCACTGTATGCAATGTTTTGCATATAGCTGGTATCTAGGTAGCTTTTGCATGCTAATTTCATGGTGGTTGGAGCATGACTGTAATCCTGTGCATTTGGGGAAACACCCTTTGGTTAGGGGAGGGAAGGGGAACCCAGAGGATCTGAGTCTGAGATTGTGTTTCTCCAGGCAGTGGGAGCCTGCGCTTGTTTTTGCATTCATAATTCATGGCTTTCATAAAAAGGAAGGAATTAGACATAAAGGCCAGTAGCATGGGAGAGAGAGAGTAGAAGAAGAAGCAGAGAGAAGAACAAAAGAAAGATGCCTTGACATGACAGATGAACTTGACTTCTAGCATGAGGTGTTGTTCCCCACTATGCAGAGCAAGCAAATGACTTCTGTGGGGGAGGAGTTAACACAATTTAATCCAAACCCAGATTCCTACAAATATTGCAAGTAAAGTCACGTGTGATTCTCTGGTCTTATTATTCTATTTTACTAATCAAACATTCAACTCACCAATGAAATGAGTGAATCAATAATTTCTGAGTTCTACCGTTCCACAAAGGAATCATAAACTCTTTGCCACAGGTGAGACCAGAGTTAATAGGCCTACATCATATATCTAAAGCCATTCCTTCATCAGTCTACAGACCATTTATGCATACACACTTCAGTTTGCTTTATAAAACAAGGTTTGGTTTTGAACTATGTGCAACTTTAAAAACTGTGTGTGAGCATTTTGCTATGCGTGTGAGACTGGTGGTTTAGGTTCAGTAGTAAAAAAAAAAAAAAATAGATACAGTATTCATGACTCACTTGTGTGACGCACAGGATGCACTTGTGTGAGAGAGTTATCTTTTATATTGACGTTTCAGAACCAAGCTCTGAGGTATTGACTTGTTGGGTAAATGAGTTTTGTGACACTGGATGGTAAAGTATTTTTCCCTAAGATTTTTCTTAGTTGAAATAGGGTGATATTCTGGGTCAGATCGGACTAGTCATGATATAACTTGATCTGGCCACTATCAGGGTCTGTCCATGCTGCTCTCTTTCAAGCTGAAGAAATTATCAAAATGAGTTTTGTTAACACATTTTCAAACAGCTTGTAAATCAGTGCCACTTATGTTTCTGATGTTATTTTAAGCTCGATTACAACCATTTTGTTATTTCAGTGGCAACGTCTTTTTCTGTAAAAAAAAAATATTTGAGTTGAAATAGGGTGATATTCTGGGCCAGATACTAACTAGTTGTGATATTACGTGATCTGGCCGTTATCGGGCTGGTCCGAATTCGTCCAGGTCCGTCGGTGCTTGCTGGGAAGTATAACAACCATGTCACAGTTGGTGATGAGGGTGTTGGCCACTTCTCTTAAAAATACATACATCGCGCGTGTATGTGAGTCGAAGGAATTGCAGCTCACAGACAAGTTTATTTCGTGCAAAAAACCTTGTGATATTGTCGTGTATTCTTATTGATTATGAATCAAAGAACAGTTAGTTTAAGACAATTTAATCAGTTACAGGCAGGTTTATACATTACATCTGTTCCCCGTGGATCCTGGGCTGCAAGAGAGCGCTCTCTGTGTCTCTCTCCCCGTTCCCCTCCAGAGGGGAGGGGCCAGCGTGCATGTGTGTCCCTGCCCAACCCCCAAAGGTCCCTGCTGGTCATCTGTGTCCCTGCATGCCCTGGCATGTGTGTGTGTCTAAAACATACCACATATTCATACATAGATCATACATACTACAGAAATATACGACACATCCCCCCTCGGACCACCCAGAGGGTGTTCCGAAACTAAACTACCATAAAACAAAAACAAAAACACAAAACCCCACAAAACATCCCCAAATTTTTTTTTTTTTTTTTTTTTTTTTAAAATAAAATTAAAAATTAAAAAATAAACAACAACAGACAGAAAAACTACACCAACACACAACACAAGAAGCACAATAACACAGACCAACCCAGGACCAGTATTAGGAACCAAAGATATCATAAACAAAAAATAGAAAACAACCAATAATAAAAAGAATTTTGAAAATAACAATCACAATTAAACTAAACACAGTTCATCATGCACAAATCAATACAGAAACTTCCAACGACCGATGTTTTCTTTGTCCTTGAAGCGTCAGGGTCAGAGGTTACTAGCACTTGTACCCAGTTGGAGAACAGCCTTTACCGCTGTCTCAGATTGATAACACTTTCATAGTCAGCAGCTTCCATTTTCGTTGCGCTAGGAACAGAACCTCTTTCCTATCTTTGCATAACCACTACATCACTTCTCAACTGACATCAATCCCATACGATATAGAAATAAACAAACAATACACAAATAATGACATTCAGTTATCATAACACATAATTCCCCAACAGTAAGCACAGGACAAAGGGAATGCATTAATGCATAGATCTTCACCTCAGGTGAGGACTAGTCTTCTGAAAAGTTCATTAACGTGGACTGAGTGACTGATTTTCCAAAAACAGTCAATGAGGCCCTGCCTTCTAAGAAAGTCAAAAATCATGTCTGCTATAATAGGTGCTCCTAACCTAGCAAAGTAAGTTTCCCATGCCCCTAAGACCGTTTCCAGCCATGCTATCATCTGCTGTCCATTCCCGTCGTTCCCTTTGATCTGCTGCTTCACTACCCTATTCATAGTCTTTAATCTTTTCCTAACTGGTCGTCGTCCGTCAGTGTCATTGAGGTTAAGGCAGCCGCCTGGTCCCCTCCCACGCTGATCAAGGTCTGGGGAGTCGCCCTCAGCATCATCTGAAGCATGGTGCAGGCACTCGCCAGCATCCCCAGCAGCACAGGTGTCCAGGCTTTGGACACTCCCAGGCTGGACCTCCAGACTGTCAGCACTCTCTGCTTCGTTGGTTTCTGGTTCATTGGCATCTGGACAGCTTTCCACTGTCCCCTCGGTTTCAGGCACTGCCGGTAATGTCACTGGCTGTAACACTGGCATTGCCACTGGCTCTGGCAACACCACAGCATCTCCTCGTAGCTCCTCCTTCTCAGGTTCTCTGGGGACCTCGGCACCTGTTGGCACAACATCCTGCCTACTCTGTACATCCACCCCCCTGTCCACCACCCGTGGCCCTATTGGGGTAGGGATATGCCCAGACACCACTGGTGTACCCACTCTGATGTTGTTTCTCCAACAGACCCCACATTGACCTAAAGCATGGTCAATCTGTTCCATCAAATATGGACTCCAAAACCCATATTTCTTGGTGATCTTGCGTCTCACCTCCCCCCTAGCCACATGTGCTAATCCATGAGCTTCCTGTATTAACATGCCTAATAAATCTGAGGGTGCTACAACCAACCCCTCATGATTCCTCCATAGACCTGTGTCATCCTGACTTGCCCCCCTTGCTAGCCAAACGCTCTTGTCTAACGTAGTTACTCTACTCTGTAACATCAATAAATCCTCAAGTGTGACCATGCCCTGTAATTGCTTTTCATGTGTGACCAGAAGACCTTTACCTGCCTTGTCTGCTCCTGTAATGGCTTTGGCTGCATCCTCTGCAGCCCTGTTACCTTGTGTGACATGTGATGAGTCAGACCTGTGTGTGGCACACTTCACTATAGCTAATTCCTTTGGCTTCATCATGGCTTGTAACAGCTTCATGATCTGTGCGTGATGCTGTATAGGCGTACCATCAGTTCTCTTAAAACCCCGCCCCCTCCATACAGCTCCATTAAAATGACAAACATTATGTGCATAGGCAGAGTCGGTGTACACTGTCACTCTCCGTCCGGTTCCCAAGTTGCATGCTTCTGTGAGGGCAATCAATTCAGCCAACTGAGCCGAGCAAGGCTGAGGAACTGCCTCAGCCTGTTCTACAATAAACTTTGAATTTTGTGCTTTAACTAAGGAATACCCAGCGCACAACGTTTCTCCTACCCCGTAACAAGACCCATCAACCCAATATTCTATATCAGCTCCCTTTAAAGGCAAAGCTTGTAGGTCTGTTCTATGCTTAATCACTCTGGCTGTCGATGGAATCTGAACACCGGATGGCATCGTCACCTGACAGTCGTCAGGTGTGCATTTTACTGTACAGTTCAATTGGCATAGAGCATCTCTCCCTAGCAGCCCTGTTGGCGTGTGTTCTGACACAAGTGTTGACAGAGTTGCTCTCTGTCCCTTGTACTCTAAGTCTACAAGCTCAGTTGTAGGAATCAGCTGTTTAATTCCCTCAAATCCGATTGTCTTCACATATTCTCTAGACATAGGGAGGTGCGTGGCGCCTTCAGGCTTCTTTGTCACCACCAGCTGGCACCTCCCACTCGGATCTTCCGGGCACCCCTATAGGCCAGCTGCTGGGCCTCCGTAAGGGTTCATCACTCCTAGAGCAGGTGTAGTAGGGGGCCAATATCCTCCTCCTTGGCTCCCCCCTGCGCCCCCCTGGGGCCTGTTGCAGCAGGCACAGGCTAGATGTCCATTCTGGTCGCATTGGCATGGTTCTAGCATCTCCTTCCCTGCTGCTGTCCATCCCCCTGGTGGTGGTCCTTGGCCAGGCTGTGTGTACATCTGGCATGGAACCGCTTGCACCCCTGGTGGCCCTTGTGGGTATGGATACCCCCCTTGTGGCCCCTGTGGGTAGGACTGGTAAGTAGCAGGATACCCCCCTTGTGGCCCCTGTGAGTAGGACTGGTAAGTAGCAGTCTGCACTCCAGGTGGCTGTTGCTGTGGGGCTAAAGCCTGCACTCCCTCTATGTTCCTCTCGCTTTCAGTCAATTGCAAATGAGTCAATATTCTGAGGGATTCTTCGTCTCGTGCCTTCTGTATCTGAATGTTCTTTCGATATAACTCAACTTGATGAGCTACGTGGTCTATATAAACAGCTTTGTTCATGTGTCGTAGCCCCACCACTTCTGCTAGCTTATCCTTAACTGGGGTAGGAAGCCCTTCTTGTATTTTTTCCCTGATTATGGATTTTTCTAAGGGGTTATCTTCAGCGTCTTTCCCTGTCACACTTCTCCATTGAGAGTGCATACGGGCAATATAACCCCTGGGATTCTCATCCCCCCCCAGTGGCTTCACAATGATATTGTCTGGGTGAATGTGAGTAGGGTAGGTCTCTCTGATTGCTTTCCACAGCCTGCCTCTGTTTGCTGCGAAGAGCTCTGGATCATAAACTGATGTATTGATATATCTATGAAGTCCTGCCTTCATCAATATTTCCTGCATTGTATCCAATCCTGCAATAAAAGCTAAGAGTCTTTTCAGGTCTCCCATCGCGGCCTGCGTTCCTGTCAGTATCACGTCGACCTCTCGCGTCCACGAATGTCCTCCCTCTTGAAGAACTGGGAGTTTCTCGATCACTTCAGACAAATCTGTATGATGCCACGGATGATATTCCATCTTGTTACCCCGAATCAGCACTGGACAGTTCTTTAATGTATTTGATGACATTCGGTGACAATCTCCCTCTTTCTCCGGGCGTCTTCTCCCACCTTTCCTTTCGGCTGTGGCTATCATCTTCCTGACCTGCGCGTTGTAGCCTCCATCTGCATTGTCGTCATCACTTGAGTCTGCACTGCCATCTTCGCTGTCATCTTCCTCGTCACTCCTGTCGTCCCCTTTTCCCCTTGGCTCCTTCTTCTTCTTCTGGGAATGATCCTCCAGTGCCTTAGCATATGGAGGGGGACTGGGGGCAGAACACAGGTCTAGGGATGAAATGTTCAGTTTCTGTTCCAGTGTCCTGGCCAATTCTTTTTTCTTTTCCGGTTCCATCTGAGCTATTTTCTGTCCCTCTACCTTAAATAGATCTAAAATAGCTAACTCTAACTTGCGTTTCTCTGATCTAATCTTTCCTCTTTGATGTGCTTTGTGCCCATTGATAAGTATCTCCAATGTTGCAATTAATTGTAAATTAATGCTGCCCTCCTTCGGCCACGGCTGTTCAATGTATGCCCAACGGCTATTCCATTTCGTAGACATTTTGCTAATTTCCCTAACAAGAGGATTCATTTTTTCCACTACAGCCATAGGGGATAACGTAGCCAACATTCCACGATGTTCACTAATATCTTTTAACAGCTTCGTGGAATTCGACCCCATTCTACTTTGCTCAGTATGCTGACAATATTCTATATTAGATAAGGTGTACGCTTCTTACAACCCACCTTATTTTGTCTTGTTTGCTAAACAAATGCTAGTCCAATATAACTGTATTAACCATCCCCACAAAAACCCTGCAACTCCAGAATAACAGACTTGCCTCTTGTGTATGTCAGTGCAGTATTAACTTAAATCTAATCTCTGTGTAAGTACTTTATACTTAAATGTGTTTCCTAATTGTTTATGAATGTGTCACTTAATTACTCATTCAATACTAATTACAGTTCTGGTCAACACAATTATTAAATCACAAAGGCTGATCAACACCTAAGTATTCACCGATCCACAAAAACCCTTTTACTGCTCAACTATCAAATATGTACTATTCTGCTATTCCTTAATCAAACACTGTGGAAATGACCTAACTAAAATAAAAGATGTAAATTACAAATATTAATTACAACCTGTAAAGAAATCGACTTGTCATTGGGAAGGAATAAAATGATTAATTATTCATTACAATCTGTACAGAAATCGACTTGTTAAGTGAAAGGAATGAATGATTAGTTAGAATTATTCATTGACACTTCATTGATGTAAACCTGTAAAGTCAATTAGCTATTATCAACATATCATTAGATTGTCACAAAACAATTGATCAAAGTTTTGTGAAAACAGAGAAATAAAATGATCTGAATAATTAATTCAATCAATTTGTAATTAATTAAATTAATTAAATTAATGTAATACATTACAATCATTTATAACCATCTATTTATTAATGTATCGGACTGTTTCATCGACCTCAGCTGTATCTCCCTGAGGATTTAGTGTTTTAAAATGTATTGTCGTATTTCGTCCAGCAGGCGGCGCCAAGTAACCGACTTGCGTATCGATTGCGCATGCGCCAGCGCCTCCGTGTAAAAATGGAGTAGGGGAAGGAGGGGCTAGTCTTTGTCCTTCTGGGGGAAAAACCCGCTGTGGACTCCCAGATCAATCTTTACAACATAACATTGCTTAAACTTTAAACTACTTTAAAATACCCCGATGATCAATTCACTATCTTTCTATCTTTGAATCACTACAATCTATGTAATGCAACAATCACACGCAACGTGTCTGTATGTTTGAACAACAGGAGAAGAAGGAGGAGAGGGGGGGCTAGTCTTTGTCCTTCTCTGTGGGGAAACCCCCGCGTGTTTGTAGCCTGCTTTAAAACAATCTCTTTAACACAACTTGTTTTCATAAACGATTACTTTTCACGACACCGCAATATCAAGATTATTTTTCAATCCAGTTTAACTATTATTTATCTCATTCAAATATTCTACGTTCACGTTTCCCTCATAAAGATGGCGTCTAAGAATAGACTCTCTGACACACTGCAAATGGCGTCTAAATGCAAATGGCGTCTAAACTCCGCTGAAAGTACACTGCAACACAATGGCGTCCTTCCAAACAGACAAAAGAGCCTCACATGTTCTCCACTGCTACAATATAAAACAGACTACCGAGTCCACCCACACTCCAACACATAAACACAACCTCACCGAATTTTACACAGACACACACGATATTCCAATACCGTACAAACAAACCTTACCATCAAACACTATGTTTTACAAAAAAAACGGGCTACAAAGTCCGGCTCTCACCACCCACCCATCAAAGATTATGAAAATTTTGCTTCTATTCCAACAAGATTACCGTTACACAGATTCTTTTGACTATAACTTATCTGAGATTTACAGCCTATTTTAAACACACCAATCGACTAGAGAGAGATTTCTGCAGAAAATCTACCTTCTTCGTCGAATTGAAGAGTCCGCACAATACTGTAAATTAAGTTATATTATCTCCTGGCTAGCTCGCCATTTACTGTCGTGTATTCTTATTGATTATGAATCAAAGAACAGTTAGTTTAAGACAATTTAATCAGTTACAGGCAGGTTTATACATTACATCTGTTCCCCGTGGATCCTGGGCTGCAAGAGAGCGCTCTCTGTGTCTCTCTCCCCGTTCCCCTCCAGAGGGGAGGGGCCAGCGTGCATGTGTGTCCCTGCCCAACCCCCAAAGGTCCCTGCTGGTCATCTGTGTCCCTGCATGCCCTGGCATGTGTGTGTGTCTAAAACATACCACATATTCATACATAGATCATACATACTACAGAAATATACGACAATATTAATAAACAATTTGCAGTTTGAAAGTACCAGTAGGCTACCAGATACAATGTTGTATGCACATACTGGCTACGTTCTTACATGCAGCTCGCGTGAACACAGATTCTTCCATCAGCGCCTCCCGCTTCGATTGCAGACTCAAGTTAACGCACGTGCAGAAAGATGCAAGTTTCCAGTCAGATGGATTTTATTTTTTTTAACCCCAAATATATATATATATATATTTTTAACCCAAATCAACATAACAGGGGGTAATTTCCGTAGGACATTTTCTCTTATCTTTTTGACTCCAGGACCCAAGATAATGAATGTGATGTTCAAAATTGGTGAAGTATCCCTGTGATGTTCTCTCTCTAACATCAAGCTAAACCTTGTCAATAAAGTCCATCAAAGAAAGAGGCGTAGGGTGGCTTTTCAAATCAGGTATATTGAA
Source organism: Nansenia antarctica (assembly GCF_963989245.1). NCBI lineage: Eukaryota > Metazoa > Chordata > Actinopteri > Argentiniformes > Microstomatidae > Nansenia > Nansenia antarctica. The sequence goes on along the minus strand of NC_137674.1, from coordinate 56,071,769 downwards.
CTGGTAAAAACTGCAAGACAAACAGCACAAAACATGTTTCAACAGGATGTAAACAAACAGTGGTTAGCTAGAAAGTCCGCTTTTTGGCCTAACAATCTAGCTACAAAACAATAACTAAAAACATAATATTCCCAACAAATGATGACTAATATATAAAGCTACCAATCCAACATTTGATATTTCGTACTTACAACATTGCCTTGTGTAAATCTGAACATGGATGTTGAATGATGAATGGAGAACAAACATAACGTCTCGGTCTCTCTCTGGCAAAGAACGATCTCCCAAACCGGAAGTAGACTTGCGGTAAACAGGAAGTGATGTCACTACATCAAATATCAACTAAAATACTTATATACATTGTTAACAGTTGTAAATAGTTCGTTTTTAGCGACAAATAAATCTTATCAACTTTACTTCTCTTTATGAACTATACAAAATCGTTTTTGTTTTTTTTATCAAATATGAACTTTTTACCTTTTTCTAAAGAAAATAAAGAAAGTGTTGCCGGACAACACAATCCCTTTAACCAAACCCTTCACCCTAACCTCAGGAGTGGAAGTCCCAGAGAGGCAGGGGGCTTTTTTGTGAGCGTGTGTGAGATAAACAGCCAAGACAGGATACGTACAGGCGAGGCCAACTGACGGTAGAACTAGCATACTTAACCACAACATTCACACCTCCCACCCTAACCTAACCGATGTCACCGTTGGTGATGAGGGTGTTGGCCACTTCTCTTAAAAATACATACATCGCGTGTATGTGAGTCTTTGATTGATTGATTGAAAACTTTATTAGAAGATTTGCAGAAGTAGGTACATGACAGTACATATTACATACAAGGTCACCTAACAGGATAAAAACCCAAGAAAGCCACTGGCTTATTTCAATTGGGGTCCTTGATTCTCAATTCATCGTTACATGTAAGACAGACAAAGAAAAAAAAACTAGTACTATCTACAAGATAATACAGACAAATAACTATTACTATCTACAAGATAAAAATACATCCATCATGGTAAGAACAATACAACAAAACATCAGGTATGTACAGCGGGTAGGACAGGTGGGGACATACACCACAGGTGGGGGCGGGGGACAAAACACAAAGTATGTACAGTGGGTAGTTCGGGTCTTTTAATCAGATTTTTGATTTAGAGGGTCCAGTTACGGATTGCAGCCTCCTGTAAATGTTTTTTGAGAGTGGTTTTGAAGGTGGGCAGTGTTTTGCACTCCTTTAAGATTATAGGAAGGGCGTTCCACATTTTTACTGCATAGTTTGCAAACGAGTTTAACCCCTTGTTTGTGGTGCAACGCGGTTGAACGTGGTTCGTGGAGCTTCCTCTGGTGTTGTATGTGTGGACGTTGTTCACTTTTTGGAAATATGTTGACAGGTACTTGGGTGTCTTTGTGGTGTAGCGTATCTTGAAGACCAGGCCCAGTGCAAGCTGCTGCACTCTGTCAACTACTCGTAGCCAATCAAGGCTCAAAAAATGAGCAGCGGTTAGATGTGTCCTAGGGTTGAGGCCTAGCAGAAGCCTAACCAGTTTATTTTGGGCTGTCTGGAGTCTTGTTTTATGGGCCTTTGTGGTTCTATAGTACCATGATGTTACGGCATAGTCGAAGTGACATTGAATGAGAGCTCCTGATAGGGTCCTCAGTGTGTTTTTACTGACAAGTGAGGATATCCTGTACAAGAATCTAGTTCTATGGTTCACTTTTTTGATTACTTTTGCTGCCATTTTATCTCCGGAAAGATAAAATGGCAGCAAAAATGGCAAAATGGCAATTTCGAAGAAAGTAGACTCAAGTTAACGCGCGTGCAGAAAGATGCCACGAAACTCATGTCCGGTAGCTTTCTTTCAAGGAATTTCAAAAATAAAAGTCCCGTAAAACAATTGTTATTTCTCGCCGTGAGAAATAGAGGTGCGGCGTGAGAACTGGTTGAAATGCGTGAGTCTCACGGCCAAAGCGTACATTTTTCATACCATGGAACTATAATCAGACACTTTCTCGTCACAATAATAACGACCAATTTGAACCAACTTGCTCTGTTAGAACACTCAGCAATTATATTTGCTAACGTTTCAACTTGCTTACTTTCCATCTCACCCTGCATAAACTCTCTCGCGTCGCGCGCACACACTCGCACAATCTTGTACGCGAGTGTGCGAGTGTGTCCAGCGCGAAGCGAAGTATGGAGATAGGTTTGGCTATGCGAGACTACTGGCGGACTAACGTTACCAACGAGCCCATGGGCTTGCCACTCGGCAGATTCGGGTTGGGTGCATTTAAAAAGCGGATATTTTATTCTACTTGTCAGATGTTTGGTGTCTACGTCCGTAATAATTCCTCTTTCTTGGGGAGGCGGGGGGTTCCGTAATGGTAGGGCAATGGTAGGGGAAACACTGTAAGAGATATCTTATAATGGGATGTAACAATAAACTTAAAACTTGAAAAACTATTTTGTCACATCCAGTCAGAAGTCTCTGTAGCATTACCTGCCAGCCCAGAATAAAGCACTATGGGGCTCATGTATTGTTAATAAACCTTGGCACTTTTTATATTCTTGTCCTTCTCATTTGTTACTGTGCAGAGCAAGTTAGGGGTTGCTACACATAAAAATAATTTTTCAAAGAAACAGCAAAACATCTGAGGGTGCCTATAGAATTGGACCAACAGATCCTTGTCAACAACCGCACCCCACCTCTTCCACTTCATCGTCCGGCCTCTCTGTTTGTCTCCTGGAAAGCATCATAACCTGCCTGGAGACAGTGTGGAGCGGAGTGGGATGTGGGATGGGGCAGGGCGGGGACGAACAGTGTAGTCAGTTGAATGATGTGTAAATGGCCACCAGCTGAGTTTGAGGCTCTGGTCACCTGTCAGACAACAAGACAGGACCCCCCCCCCCACACACACACACACACACACCCTGAAAGCCCCAGTGGCCATTAGGCCGCCCAGACAGTTGCCCATGCCGTCTCTCACCCAGACAGACTGAAAACAACAACACCAGCAGGCCAAGGACAAGGCACAGCAGAGAGGAGGGGCTGAGATGGCTGGGTGGGTGTCTGCCCACTGGACAGAGGAGGCCCCTATTGGCTGTTGCCAGGTGCTGGTTACTTAATGATTCATCAGAGTCCAATTAAGCAGGCTGCCTTGGTCATTGAATGGATTAATTATTCATGAGGTGTGTGGTGGAAGGAGAGGGCTGATGCACCAGATGACCAGATGAAAACACACACACACACACACACACACACACACACACACACACACACACACACACACACACACTCTCTCTCTGTTTGACCTCCTAAGCTATTCCAAAATGGATCCCTTCCTGCTGCGATTGATCAAGGGGAGTGGCATGGGGGAATGTGCTTTTTTGTACCCATTGTGACTGTACACATGAAATTGACACAGTATCATGATATCTTAGGAAGCTGTCCTTTCAATGTTCTGATATCTTGTTTTTTGTTTTTGACATACAGTCTGGCCACCAGCTGAGATTGAGGCTCTAGTCACCTGTCAGACAACAGGACCCCCTCCCCCCAAGTACTATGTAACACTATGCCAATTCAATTAACATTGTTACTACACTGGTATAAAAGCAACAATGTAAAGTATGATTTCAAATGTATCAACAGGGCTGTGCTGTGGCAGGAACAGATAGGTGTTATGGTGGTGTGTAAGGTGAGGCATGTTTTATTGAAGTGACGAGGGTCTGAATTCCGGTCAAATCAGACACGTCACAGTGAGACTGAGTGTGTTCATTTATGCATGATAACACAGACAGGGCGCTTGGAGGACTAACAGGGGGTGGCGAGATGGTTTTCCCCAATATGCAAGGATTCCTTTCAAAAGGAGTAGCCTCTGTGCATGAAGGAGTTGTCTTGAACTTTGATTTTAGTCCTTTTATGTTCTTTGATAGAGACATATTTTCCAGGAGAACTCAGGAGAACTTTTTGTAGCAAAATAAAAAGAGGATTTCATGTTCGTTTTTGTAAATATTCATAATTCCCTCCATTCTTTTCTAAATTTACATAAAGAGAAGGCCTTTTATTTTTTACTTAAATCAGAGGTAGAAAATAGGTTTTTTTCTTTGGGCATTTGCAGCTGCTATGGAAATCTGGTTGGCGTTCTTACATCCTGTACACTGAAATAGACAGCTAGCTGTCAAATCAGAGAACAGTACTGGGGTTTAGCATCCTTGCACAACCGCACACACACAAACACAGCCCAGCATACAGTGCATCTGGAAAGTATGCTCACCCCTTCACGTTTTCCACATTTTGTTATGTTACAGCCTTATTCCAAAATGGATTCAATACATTTTTTCCCTCAAAATTCAATGCGCAATATCCCATAATGGCAAAGTGAAAACTTTATTATTATTTTTTTTTAATCTTTGCAAATGTATTAAAAATAAAACACTAAAATATCACATGTACATAAGTATTCACACCCTTTGCACAATAGTTTGTTGAAGCACCTTTGGCAGCAATTACAGCCTCAAGTCTTCTTGAGTATGATGCTACAGGCTTGGCACACCTATTTTTGGGCAGTTTCTCCCATTCTTCTTTGTAGATCCTCTCAAATCAGGTTGGATGGAGTCTTGTAATAATAATAATAATAATAAAAATAATTAATTCAATTTATATAGCGCTTTTCCAAGGCTCAAAGACGCTGACAATATAGGACACACATGAGGAGACACAAAAAACAACAAGCAACAACAACAAGTAACATGGAACACAGAGTCAGCGAACGGGGAGGGGGGGGTGGTGTAGAGTCCGGTGTTGATGTTGCTGGGAGCCTCGATGGATGTGGCGGCGGCAGCGGAGAATGCCTGCCTTGGTGGCAGCAGCAGCCGTTGCCGTTGTCATCTGTATTGCCAGCCTGGGACCGCCATTATGGGATATTGCGCATTGAATTTTGAGGGAAAAAATGTATTGAATCCATTTTGGAATAAGGCTGTAACATAACAAAATGTGGAAAACGTGAAGGGGTGAGAATACTTTCCAGATGCACTGTATGCTGGGCTGTGTTTGTGTGTGTGCGGTTGTGCAAGGATGCTAAACCCCAGTACTGTTCTCTGATTTGACAGCTAGCTGTCTATTTCAGTGTACAGGATGTAAGAACGCCAACCAGATTTCCATAGCAGCTGCAAATGCCCAAAGAAAAAAACCTATTTTCTACCTCTGATTTAAGTAAAAAATAAAAGGCCTTCTCTTTATGTAAATTTAGAAAAGAATGGAGGGAATTATGAATATTTACAAAAACGAACATGAAATCCTCTTTTTATTTTGCTACAAAAAGTTCTCCTGAGTTCTCCTGGAAAATATGTCTCTATCAAAGAACATAAAAGGACTAAAATCAAAGTTCAAGACAACTCCTTCATGCACAGAGGCTACTCCTTTTGAAAGGAATCCTTGCATATTGGGGAAAACCATCTCGCCACCCCCTGTTAGTCCTCCAAGCGCCCTGTCTGTGTTATCATGCATAAATGAACACACTCAGTCTCACTGTGACGTGTCTGATTTGACCGGAATTCAGACCCTCGTCACTTCAATAAAACATGCCTCACCTTACACACCACCATAACACCTATCTGTTCCTGCCACAGCACAGCCCTGTTGATACATTTGAAATCATACTTTACATTGTTGCTTTTATACCAGTGTAGTAACAATGTTAATTGAATTGGCATAGTGTTACATAGTACTTGGGGGGAGGGGGTCCTGTCTGTTGTCTGACAGGTGACTAGAGCCTCAATCTCAGCTGGTGGCCAGACTGTATGTCAAAAACAAAAAACAAGATATCAGAACATTGAAAGGACAGCTTCCTAAGATATCATGATACTGTGTCAATTTCATGTGTACAGTCACAATGGGTACAAAAAAGCACATTCCCCCATGCCACTCCCCTTGTACTCTTCCCCAGAACTGTGCCCTAACCCTAACCCTGTCTCGGCGGTCTACAGACAATTCCTTTGACTTCATGGCTTGGTTTGTGCTCTGACATGCACTGTCTGTGGGACTTATATAGACAGATGTGTGCCTTTCCAATCAATTGAATTTACCACAGGTGGACTCCAAACAAGTTGTAGAAACATCTAAAGGATGATCAGTGGAAACAGGATGCACATGAGCTCAATTTTGAGTGTCATACCAAAGGGTGTGAATACTTATGTACATGTGATATTTGAGTGTTTTATTTTTCTTTCTAAAAATGTTCAACGTTATAACAAAAATGCTTTTTTAATATCACAAAATATCACAAAAGTATTATTGCATGTATTTGTAATGTATATGACTACATTATTTGTGTTAAATCCTTTGTGTTAAATGTTTTTTCTCTGTTGCTGTATTGAATTTTACTGTATTGTATAAACTATCAGCGTAACATATAACAGTATTGCAATATAAAGCAATTGTAACAATGCAAAGCAACTGCAATAAACTATTTATTCTAATATATTACTATACTTTAAAATACTACACGAGACAAGACAATACAATTATTAAACTAATACAGTATTGTCAGGGCCGGCAGGCCCTAGGACTTTTGTAGCCCTAAGCAAGATTTTTAATGTGGTGCTATCAGAGGCGTGGGAAGGGGGGTGCAGCACCCCCTAGCAGCAGGCACAAGGAGCTCCTCCTGCCTGAATTGTTTTAATTTATTGTTTTAATTCAAACAATAATTTAAAACAATATAATCTTGCTAGGGACTTGACGTCTGAGTTAGCTAACTATCAGGTGCAAGGGCAACATGGCGCACCATTCAAAACGAAATACTAGACATATTTGATTGATTGAATGATTCTCTCCTGACAGGCCGATTGCCAGAAACTCTATCCACTGCGTCTATCTCCTTGCTTCTCAAGAAAGACAAAGATCCTACTTCATGTAGCAGTCACAGGCCGATCTCCCTGCTCAATGTGGACTGTAAAGTACTGGCCAAAATACTGGCCGTCCGCCTCCAACATGTATTGCCAGATATAATTTCACTGGACCAAACAGGCTTTATGGCAGGGAGACACTCTTTTTTTAACACAAGGAGGCTACTCAATATAATTCTTAATGAAACCTTCTTCCTTTATTCTTATTCTTATTTCTCACCATGACAACAATGTTCACTTTCATTTTCTTCCTGTATACCGTATTCTTACAGATTGCTTTTATTATTATTACTATTTCCTTTTTTTACTAATTATTTTTATTTCTATATTTTTATATATTTATTTGTTTCTTATTATTTGTGGCCCAAGCATACCTGTGGGTGGGGGGTGGGGTTAGAAAACAAACAAAACCCCCCAAAAACTAATGTAAACAAAGACTGCTATTACTTCTTGTCACTTGCCACTGACTGTTGTTTGCAATAAAAAGATTTGTAAAAAAAAAAAAAAGTGGTCTTAAAAAGGTCATTAGTCTTAAATTTGACTTGTAAATACCTGCAGGAACCCTGCCCCCCCAGCCCCAGTCCCCTTCACTCCCCCCAACAGGATGAACATTGCTGTTTTTGCACATAGTACATATACTGTACATATTATTGATAATCACTGCATTGTGCATATCTACTGTATATCTTACTGTACTTACTTCGCCCCTGCCTGTACATACCTACGGCTTGCACTATGCACTATTGCACATCCTACTGTACATGCCTTGCCTATGTCTGTACATACAGTATATCTGTACACACCTATGGCTTGCACTATGCGTTATTGCATTTGGATGCCAAATGCATTTCATTGTCACTGTATTTGTACTATGCCAATGACAATTAAATCTGAATCTGAGACAGCTCCTAACCACATTCTCATCGGCATGTTCAGAAATGTAAGATCAGAGACGCTCCAACAAGCAACATACACAACATAGACATTCTCTCCAATAAGAAACTGTGAGCTCAAAATTATTGTTTTACTTTTTTAAATGTATTGAAACAGTATAAATAATATGTATATTACACAGGGAGCATTTTCTCAAATAAAAATAACTTTTTTTGTTTTTGCAAAACTTTGTGATAAAGGACAAGAAACATCAAATGTATAAAAGGGACTTATCATCTTCACTTTACAATATTTTGAAACACATACCATTGAAAACAGGACAAATACTAACAATTTACTTTAAAATACAGTAACAAAACAACAGTCAATAAAACTGTACGAACATGCTGTGGATCTATGCATCTACTGTGAAACCACTCATGAAATGTATATTTCTCGAGACAAATACAATATCTATACATTGCTGCATAACAAATTGGACTAAGATAATATTAACTTTCTTACAATTTCCTAAACAGACATTGTTTGTCTAAAAGGCAAAGGCGTTATTTACATTCATCGAAAATCCAGAGATATTTGTCAAAGCTTCTCTTCCTATACTGTATGTTAGCAGTAGAGCAGTGATATTTTATTTTACATAGACACAATTGCTATTTTTAAGTTGGCCTAAGATTAATCAGTTCTTTGTCTTAAAATATGAGGCAGTGACGACATCAAAGTCTTGCATGACCCACGTCAAGCATATCAATCAGATTCCTCAATCCATCCTCCATTGCTTTTGCTGTGTGCCAATGATGGAGTTCCTCCTGGCTCTATGCTGAATCCATTTAATATTCCAGAGTACATATAAAACACCTTCCCATCATCAACCAGGCTTCTCTGCCACCCGAGTAGCGGCTGCCACCTCTGATGAGTTGTGCATCTTGTGCTGGCTGCTGTCGGTGGACCGTGGCCGAAGGGTGGCGCGACCCCGGAGGCTCGCCAGGCCGCGGCGCAGCTCCGTGCGGATGTTGTCGCTGGAGAGCACATAGAGGATGGGGTTGATAGCACTGTTGAAGGTGGACAAGCCCAGAGAAATGGTGTACGGGGTGTAGATGCGCCTCTCAAAGTGGCACTCCTCCTGCAGCTCGGGGAAGTGGTAGGTGACGGCGCGCAGGAGGAGGATGATGTGGTACGGCGCAAAGCAGACCAAGAAGAGCACCACCACCGCCACCGCCAAGTAGCGCACCCGTTCCTTCTGGCATGGCCGCAGCCCTGGGCTGGCCTGCACGTTGGCCAGGATGGCGCGGTTGGTGAACACCAGTACAGCCAGCGGGATTAAGAAACCGATGACAAAGCGGGCGTAGTTGAATCCGGTCACGGTAGCCGTGCTCTGACCTGGTTCAAAGCAGCGTCTCTCCCCCTTTGCAGCATCGCCCTCTGGCATCGTGAACACTGGCACATGGCCGACGGCCACCACCAGGACGATCGACATGGCGACTGCCACCGCTAGTCTCTGCCGGCGGAGGCCGCGCGACTCCACAGCATAGACCACAGCCACGTAGCGGTCGCTGGACACACAGCACAACAGGAAGATGCTTATGTACATGTTGTTGAAGAAGACGTAGCCCGTCACCTTGCAGGCCAACGAGCTCCAGGGCCACTGGTGTCCTCCGTTCACATAGTACGCCCACAGTGGCAGGGTGCTGAGGTACATCAGGTCACATACTGACAGGCTCCACAGGTAGATGCCCAGCACGTTCTTGCGGCGTACCTGGAGCCAGGTCAGGTAGACGGTGGCCATGTTGGCAGGCAGCCCGATGACCAGCACCACACTGTAGAGCACCACCAGGGGCAAGCGGTCCTCATCGTACGGCGCCTTGCAGGCCTCGGTGCTCCAGTTTGTGGCGGTCACAGTGGTCTGAGTCACAGTTTGCTCATGCATGGTGTCTGGAGGGCACATGGAGGGAAAGAGTGGGGAAAAAGACAGGTCACATCTCACATTTTAGTACACATATGGTGTTAACCCTAGAATAAACATACACACATGTCGAGATTACAAGATACCAGATATGCAGATGTATCCATGTCATTCATAAGTATCTCTGAAGCAAATCATGTTTGATGTTTAGTTTTTGTTAACTAGATAGGGGAAAGACCTAGTCTTGAACTCAAATATACAGAAACAGACATCAAATTAGGCTCTCCGTTCACAGTAAAAAAAAACTTTCAACACACCCTGTCTAATGAAGGCTGTACGAGTGAGTTCCTTGAAGGGTACAGACACTGAGTCATATGCACAGCGTGTCACACATATATGTGACTATGATGTGTATGACTGTCTAAAAGGGAATACAGCCCATACTGGAAGGTATGAAAACAGCTAGCAGTGTGACAATGTGAGCTGTGAAGGCCATTTCAGAGATTATCGTCCTGAGTAATCACTTTAGGTCTTCTGGCCTATTTTCTGATAAACAAGAATACTTTAAACGTGCTATACATACAGTCTCCAAACTTTAAACGCCTGTCTCCAGTAATATCTGAGCCTTTAATGACATTAAAGCAAGTAAGCACCTGTCCCTAATAAATGCTGGGTCAAAATAAATTGTTTACAGTATGTATTCTCTGTTGATATTATCAAATTATTAACGCGAAACATTTGATTTTGAGCGACGATTGCAACATTACTGGTCTACAGTCTGACAGTTTAAAAAAAAAAGTTTTACAGCAGCTTTGTTTTTAAACTATAATAAATTACCATATCTATCAACATTGAATCTGATTTTGACTTATTCAAGGCTAACAATAATGATGATATATAATCCACCAGAATTGATGGATAATTGTTCTCAGTAAGGTATATTCAGCTAAACGTATTCAGCCTAACCCTAACCCTGTCATATGGAAGGGTCAAACAGAATAACTACTGGTCTCCAACAATAGCCTGACTCCAATGTGTACTGGATGAGCTCTGTGGTTAAATAAAAAATATTTCTGCCAAAATCATCTCTGAAATGCTATTGGGAACACTTTATTCCATATGTGACAGGGTCTGGTGAAAAAGTATTCAAGTAGTGAAAAGTCATTTTGTTTGATTGTAATTTTTCCAGATTATGGAAGTGCAGACTGTAAGCTTTCAAATGATGTGTCATACATTGAAATATAGAAAATAGTTGAGGAAGATATGCTTATTTGAATGTTGGTACACCTCAAACCAAATACTGGAGAATCTCTGAATCAAAACACACGCAAAACAGCTGCTATAAACATCTAACTGCATGTTTAGCACATCACAACATGCTGATAGAACATCAACATGCTAAAAACACATAACTACACATAATTAGATGATCACACAGTCCTTGCTTTTGAACACATCCTAAAACGTATGTTTGTTTACAAGCCATGTATCACTTACCCAGTAGCCTACGGCAGACGATACAGTGAATCCAATTCACAAATTATATTCAGTGATCCTAAAACTGTTGTTTGTTATATTGAGTGGGCTCTTCAATACTTTCGTAACATGCAAAAAAACGGAAAACACATATCTTTTATTTTTATTTTTTAGAAGCTTTTTGGTCATTTGCGTGACTTGAGAATTGCCGACATGGGGACCTTTTCACCGGACCGTGTCACATGTCCTCACTGCTTTATCAGACAACCTGTATCCGAGACCTGAGCCAACAACAGCGATCTCACCAAAGAGAGGCTCACCCAGTTAATATGTAGCCTACCACCAGCTTTCACCCGCTAACATCAAAACAACCCCAACCCTCCTTATCCAAGTCCCCCAAGCTTAACAAGACATCTCCTGAAAAATTCATCATCCATCTCAAAGGAGAGGGGGTAAAAAAACTGCAGATGGAACAAACAAGCGCATCACTTAACAGTGCAGACATAAAAACGACAGGACTCATGTTCAGTCCAAACCTATCTGAGATGCTTCAATCAGAATCAAATTAAGATTCACTTGCCATTGGAGAAGTGTTATCACTTACCCAGTAGCCTACGAAGCAGGACGGCAGACGATACAGTGAATCGTGAAGTATTTAGTGATCCTAAAACTGTTGTTTGTTGTTGTTATATTGAGTGGGCTCTTCAACACTTTCGTAATATGAAAAAAAAGGAAAACACTTTTTTGGGGGGTCATTTGTGTGACTTGAGAATTGCCGACATGCAGACCTTTTCACCAGACCGTGTCACAAGTAAGACATAGTAGGTCTTTACTTTACTGATTAGGCTATGTGAGTTTCTTTAAACTTCTCAAAATATATATGATGCACTGTCTGTGATTGTATAAGCACCACAGAGGAGCATCACTCCCCTTTGTGGCTTTTTTGCCTCATGTTCAAGATGGATGCTTCAATAATGAATGTAGTGTATTTCCCTGCTCCATTTGTGATGGGAAGGGCAAATCCATGGACCACTACCTTAAAAGGCAAACTATGCAGCTGATAAAACACATACATTCATTAAACATAAAAGATGCCATGTAATTTTACCATTAACAATATATGAAACCATATAGCCCAGGTCTCTGAATAACAATGTACATGATTTGCATCTACTACAGTCTTAGACTATTTTCTTAGACATGAAATGGAGCTGGTGCCCTAAAGGGGCTCTACAACCCCGACTAGACAATGGGATCGATATTCAAGAGTGAGATTGAAGAGAGGGGCTACTCTCAGCGGCTGCACGGCTTTGTCTTCATTGTGTTACATGCCCTCCTTACTACACACATGTTAAAAGAAGTGGACACGATGACTTTCAGCGCAAATGAAACCTTTTCTCAATGTGTCGCCTGCCATTAGTGCCGGTGGCCCAAACTCATTTAACTGCCGTTATCTCGTCACTCTGAGCTATCAGCGAGCTATCAGCGCCTCTCTCTGGAGAGTTTGTGTGGAGGCTCTGAAGTGGTGAAGTGGGTCATATACGATGAAAGTGTGTGGAGGATCTGAAGTGGGTCATATACGATGCTAATTTCTGTCTACCTGAAGCACACATAATCAGAAACTACTGAGCGAACAAGGGGGCTGCGCTTTGTGGGCAGAGATGCGAATAAATAGTGTTCACTTTTAGATAGACAATGTCAAATTGAAAGCATGTAAATACATAGCCTATAGTAAATTGCCGAATGAGGAGGCAAATTATACGTAGCAAATTCCCTGCCATATGCTTGAAGGGCACAATATGCTGATCTTGTCGATACAAGTTGTGATCTAAAACATTAAGACAGCACCAGACGATTTCAAATTAACAATGGCATATTCATTTAATATTCATAATCCCTATTGTTTACAATATAATATTCATTAACAATGCAATTGCCCACTGAGTCGAAGATGGCAAGCTCACCAGCATACTATTGAACATTTAATAATTTACTTCTGGAATTCATCAATATTTCTACTTTAAAATGTTACATTAAATACATAAAAGCAGAACATGAATGAGTGACTTTGGTAAATAAGCTATTTAGGAGGCTACCGGCTATATTACCCTTTGTGGGCAGCGAGCACTCAAATTACAACTTGTCATTTTCTATATTATTTGATGTTAGACACGAAAGCCTTTAGCTTAAACATTGAATCAAAGCACAGTCCATACACCACGGTGTAGGCTCACACAGTGCCACAATCGCACTCAATCAGTCAGAATTATCCAGATACGCAAATGGCAGGTAAGAAAATCAATCATTTCCCCCCAAATCGTCATTTTCATAAAATATCATAAAATAAACTGACCGTTGAGTGATGTCTGAGTTCCATAGACAATGTTCATTCATGTCGGCTGACGGAGGGTAGCTCTGTACCGTGGTACATCACATACAGGTTAACACGGAGTAGCACGAGGAGGAGCACTACACACGCACTCGGGGTCACGTGGTTGAATATAGTAATATCATAAGTGACAGACAGATAATTTATTAATTGCTCCAGTGAACCCTGGCTACCTCCTCCTCGCAAAATATGCATAGCAATTACTTCTTGAAAAAGAAGAATATAACACATAAAAATAATAATCAGATTGAATGAATGAATGGTCTTTATTGTCATTGATAAAGTACAGGTACCAAACAACGACATTTGGGAGGGGGGGCTCCCTGGTGCTAGGAGAAAAAAAAAACTAAAAACAAGAAGGGAAAAGAGCTGGTTTACATAAATAAAGGCTATGTACACTATCCACTATACTATACTATACAAAAAAACCACTGTGCTGTACTCTATGCTATGCTATACCTATTCTAACATTTCCTATTCTCTGAACCTTATGTACCCTAGGGTTGTCAGTCATATTGCACATAGTGTTATTGCACATTCATTTAAAGTGTCGCAGTTTGCAGGTTTGAAATGTACACAGTTGTGTTTCAGTATTACACTTGATTTCAATCTAGTAGCTGCCATCAATTTGTCTAGATTGTCCAGGGCCTAGAACCTAGGTCTTTGCTGTGTTCAGGGCCTGAATGGCCCTGGGGTAGAAGCTGAGCTTCAGTCTGTTTGTCCTTGCGAACATGGTCCTGAACCGCCTGTTCGAGGGCAGCCGAGCAAAGTGTTCGTACCCAGGGTGGGATGGGTCTCTGGAGATCTTGGTGGCCTTCCTGAGGCAGCGTGTGTTGTACAGCTCTTCCAGAGAGGGGAGGGGGGCCCCGGTGATCTTCTGGGCCGATCTCACGACTCTCTGTAGCGCATTCCTCTCTGCGGCTGTGCAGCTGGAGAACCAGATGCAGATGCAGTAGTAGGTGAGGATGCTCTCCACTGCGCAGCGGTAGAAGGTCACCAGCATCTCCTGTCCGATGTGGTCTTTCCTGAGGACTCTCAGGAAGTAGAGCCGCTGTTGTGCCTTCTTGATGATGGCTGCTGTGTTGATCTTCCAGGACAGGTCATCCTGTATGTGCACCCCCAGGAATCGGAGGGTTGAGACTCTCTCCACGCTCCCTCCATCGACGAGCAGGGGCTGGACCTCAGATTTTTTCCTCCTGAAGTCCACGATGATTTCCTGGGTCTTTGACTGGTTCAGCAGCAGGTTGTTAACCTTGCACAGCTTGCTCAGCTGCTCTACCTCATCCCTGTACGCCGCCTCGTCCCCCCCCGAGATGCAGCCCACCACGGTGGTGTCGTCTGCAAACTTTACGATGGAGTTGCTGGGGTGGACGGGGGTGAAGTCGTAGGTGTAGAGGTTGTAGAGGATGGGGCTTAGCACGCAGCCCTGGGGGGACCCAGTGCTGAGTCTGAGGGCTGTGGAGGTGTGTGAGCCCACCCGCACCCTCTGGGGGCGGTCAGACAGGAAGTCCTTGATCCATGCACATATAGAGTGTGATAGTCCCAGGTCTAGTAGTTTGGTCACTAGCCTGTCTGGAAGCATGGTGTTGAAGGCAGAGCTGAAGTCCACAAAGAGCAGTCTCGCGTAGCTGTTTCCCCTCTCCAGGTGGGATAGAGTGGAGTGGAGAGTCGTCGCGATGGCGTCCTCTGTGGACCTGTGGGCTCTGTAGGCGTACTGGTATGGATCCAGGTTGGGCGGGAGGCGTGTGACTATGTGGGCCCGGACTAGTTTCTCGAAGCACTTCATGATGATTGGTGTGAGTGCCACCGGGCGGTAGTCGTTTAGGCAGCTCACCGTGCTTTTCTTCGGGACTGGGATGATAGTTGAGGTTTTCAGGCAGGGTGGGATGGTGGCCTGGGACAGGGACTGATTGAAGATGTTGGTGAAAATTACCCCCCTGTACAGTTTCTCTACTGTTAAAAAAGAAAAGAGGAACGTCTTCTTCCTTCTTCTAGCATGACGACTGTCAATGGCCCCTGGCTTGAGCATTAGTTACTTTTTCCTGCTATGACTGATGGATAGATAATAATAATAATAATAATAATAATAATAATAATAACCTTTATTTGTATAGCACCTTTCCTGCAAACGTGTTTATATTCTGTCTCTCACTGTTAAAATGAACCTACCATTAAAATGAGGGCTGCCAAGTTTCACCAAAAGTTTGGAGTGAGATTTTTTGGCGGTGGAGCGACCCAAAACTGTGCACGTTTTGGCAGCGGCGGCCCCTCTCTCCCACCCAATTATTTGTGCTAGTGTAACAGGTTAAGGAATGAGTAATATTTTTGTAACCTTTCATTTAATATTTTGTGGTTAGGTAAGTTTTATTTCACCAAAATCTGGTATTGTTCATTGTAATTTGTAGGTATTGGGAGATTTGTGTGTAATTGCGCCCCTAGAGGACAGTGGTGGCTATAGGCTGCATTTTTCGCGTTTCTCTCTCAGTCTGCATTCTATGAGACGGAGAGAGGTACGTATCTACAGCAGTGCAATGTAAACTTGTAATATACCTGTCATAACTTTAATTTGGGTGCACATTAGAAGTTGTACATGCATTTAAAGATGAGTGCACATAAATGATGTTGTGTTGTATTGAAAACATTGGTGTTTTGAGCGTTTTAGAGAGTTTAAGAGTTTAATTTAGCTAACCTCGTGGTTCATTTTTCTGTATGCTAGCGCTCGTCACTGTTCTCCGTGTCAGTTAGCTGAAATGTTTCAGTTGTCCTTTTTTTGTGCTAGGTTGACTCGTGCTGAGAAGATACCTGCATGTATTGATGTTTTCATTATTTTCCTGTGCATTGTACAGGTATGTTGCTACTCCCAATACCAGGTTCAAAATGTAATGTGTTGAAATGTTTTCTTTTGTTCAATGTTCAATGGCACTGAACTGCTAGATGTAAAGCATGCGCATTTTGTATCATACATGTCACTGTACGTGAGGGGAAAGTGATTAGTTTATTTCATGTTGTAAAATGTAAAAGCCGAAATCAAAATACTTTATTTTCTGTTTATTATTAATATTACTATTAGATATCAGTCTGCATTCTATGAGACGGAGAGAGGTTGACTCGTGCTGAGAAGATACCTGCATGTATTGATGTTTTCATTATTTTCGTGTGCATTGTACAGATTAAAAGTGCCTAAAGTACACATCGGCGTCCTGTCATCGGTCAGCACAGAACACAACGCAGGTAATCGACTCGAGACAGACCGAGCCGGTTACACTAGCTTCCTGCAATTTTACATGTTGTTCATAATAAACCAGCACAAGAAATGAAAAATAATTGGAACATTTAGATAAAACAAGACAAATTCAGACAATATATCATATTTATGAAATCTTAATAAACAAATGCATTAGCCTCCAGAGTCTAAAAGAAAATTGGGCCCCATCAACAGGACTCTGTTTCCCCTTGGTCAGCAGCAGAAAGACCCTTGGTCATCATCTTATATACAGTGCATTGCTCATAGATGGCTATCATACAGTACATACCAGGGTTTTTCCTGGGTCAGAAAGATGCAAGTTTCCAGTCAGATGGATTTATTTATTTTCCCCCCCCAAATATATATATTTTTAAGTTAACCAAATCAACATAACAGGGGGTAATTTCCTTAGGACATACCCCCTAACCCTAACCCACTGTAGGCCTACATGCTACTAAGCTGTGTGTATGTTCACTAGGCTAACCAAGTTTGTATGTTTGTTGCCGACACACCAAGAGTGAGTTACATGCCATAGCCAAACGTTAGTCTGTTAACTATATAGTGAGTTACTTGCGTTATTTACTCACTGTGTGTAAGTGAATGTTTACTAGGCTAGCCACACAGGTGTTAGCTTGTTAGCTAGCTAGCTTTGTTAGAGATATAATCAATACTCGAGTTGAGGGGGCCTGAAATAAAAACGGTCGAAATCATCCCCCTTCAAAAACTGCCATCCCCCCTTTCCATCCCTTATGTCATTTTATCAATGAACGTGGTATTACTGCTATTTCAACATTTAGTTTCGCGCATATTGAGTCAAATACTGTGGGTGAGGGGGCACGCACACATGCAATGACATTTTTACCAAGTCACTGACACTGAAGACGCAGTGGGGATGCTAAAATTGTCCCCATATGATCAAATCCACCATCCCCCCTGATTTTCTTTTCCAACTTGAGTACTGATTGTATTCACCTGTAACGTAAAATATAACTTACTAGCAATGAGTAACTTGACTAACTGACTAATTTGACCTTTTCAAGAGTAAAGAAAAAGGGGAGACTGACTAATTTGACCTTTTCAAGAGTAGTGTGTTCCAGGTGGGTGTATCTGTGGGACAGTTGTGTTGGTTTTCTTAATCATGGTGAGCATTCTTCAGTCATCCACTGTAGAAGTCTTCCTTGGCCTACCAGGCCATTTGCGATTTCTTAACTCACCAGTGCCTTCCTTAATTAATTATCTTCCAAACTGTTCATTTTGGCAAGCGTAAGGTTTTTGCTATGTTTCTGATTTTGTATAATATTTCAGCCTCATAATGGCTGCCCTGACTTTCAATGTCTCTTTGGTCCTCATGTTGACAGACACCAATAGTAGACTCCAAAGGCAAAGGCAAAGCTCAGAGTTAATACTAGACATTGACAGCTCGCTTATGCCTGCACAAATGATGTGACGGAACACACCAGAAACCTTTGTGCTTCATATTGCAGTCACTCACATTTCCAACCACGGCTAAATAATTGGATAGGATATGATAAATGTCTGGGTGGCTCCAAAACTCGCTTCACTCGGTAGGTAGTACAATAGTGAAATGGTAATTAGCTGATAATTACCTCTACTATAACAAATAAAACACTTGCATATCTTTCTTATTAAATATCTTTTATATTCATATGTTTACAAAATCATAAATTAGATCAGGAATGTGAATATCAGGACATACAAGACCCAGGGAATAGGGTTGGCAAAGGACATTTGGCAAGATCAAGGTATCAGACCAAATTGGGTGTCAGTCAGACCAGGTGGGTGTCAGATTGACCAGGTGGGTGTCAGACAGACCAGGTGGGTGTCAGTCAGACCAGGTGGGTGTCAGTCAGACCAGGTGGGTGACAGACAGACCAGGTGGGTGTCAGTCAGACCAGGTGGGTGACAGACCTGGGTCAAAATGTTACTCTTGCAATTAATGTTTATTGGTGGATGGGAAGCTGTCAGCAAGGCTCCAACCTCCTAAAGTTTCTGCCTGAGCTGCTGGGAACAGTTGTTCAAAACGTTTAATCTGGATCAGAATGATCCCGATTCCACAATCAGGTCGAGCTGGCTGATTTCCCCTATACGACTCAATATCAGCCAGATAGATCTGATCCTAGGTAGCCAAAATGAATCGAAATCATTCTGATCCAGATTAAAAGATTTGAACAACTGGGCCCTGGTGATGCCCCGCCTTTCCACCATGTTTACAATCATTTAAATGGAGAGTCTGACTTAGTTCATTTATCTTGTCCGGAAGCAATGGAAAAGCCTCACAGTGCAACCTCTGTGCCGGGCAAGATAAATCAAGCACTTATTGAACGATAACAAAAGGCATTGATATGCAGTTCAAGCAAGCACTATAGCAGACAGACAGCACATGAAACAAACAATAGGTCATGAAATGGGAAGGTTTATCTGCTTGGCTCCTTAATCTCTTCTCAGCCATAACACCAAAGGTATGACATTTGATGACTTGCCAGTGAAACCGTTCATTCTTGTTGCCTTAAATAATAAACGTCTCCCACATATTTAATTGGGGACAAATCATTCTTAAATGTCCATTTGAAGCAGGTGCGTGTTGACAGTCTTCCATGAGTAGATGTCAGTTTTTCCATCGGATTTGCTGAAAGAAAAGAGAAAAAGGATTCAGTGTAACCTCTAAAGCTTAGAACTAGTTCTATATTTTAAAGGACCTGAGATGCTAAGCAACACCATGTCCAGCCGGGTTGAAGCATAATTTCATATGCGAAAATGTATTGTTTCACAAATGTTGTCGCTTATAATCAGAACACACTGACAAAGGCAAACGTGTTGGTGGTAAGCCCATAACAAAGGCTTTTAAACATTGCCTTGGTATTTTGGGAATTACAGCTTCTCTTTTGATATTATTTTAATTCAATACACGCCTATCCAATCCTATTTAGTTTGTCTAGCTCTAGCCAATCTCCTTGACTCCTCCCTTTTGTCTACTTGAGAATACTGCAAGCACAGCAGCGTTCCTCAGTCTTGGTTTTTCTTAATCTTATCTGGATCTGTGAAACTGTTACATACAGTGCATTCGGAAAGTGTTCAGTCTTTCCACATTTTGTCAATTTAAAATGGATTAAATAAAAAACTTATTTGCCATCAATCCACACACAATATCCCAGAATGACAAAGTGAAACCACTTTTTTTTCTGTAAATGTATTACAATTTAAATACAGAAATACCTCATTGTACATTATTACGTTATCACAACGGGTTCCTCCTATCACACACACTTTATGATCGTCATCACTATTCAGAGGAAAGAACACAAGACTGCGTAGTATGGCATTTATGATCCTCATCACTTCCTTTCCGTGTCACCAGAGGAGACGTGATAGTTCAATAGTTCTCAAAGCTGTCTGTTTGTATTGCATGTAGTGATCCACGTACCGGGTTTCCTGAGAATAAGTCTCCTGCTGTTAATATTTTCAAAAGGAGTCTATTTTGTTCTCTGCCTACACCCACCCTTCCCAATCAAGCCTTTGGTTCTAGCCAACCACTATTAGGGATAAAGTATTTAATAGTTGATTTGTTGAATCAGGTATTCCAGCACAACAGTTACAAAACCCTACACACGTTGTAGCTGGTCGACCCCTGGAGGCTCCCATCTTACCGAGTTGTTCAGGATTTCCTCGATCTTCCTGTCTTCTGGCGAACCCCTCTCCACTTTCTTCCGGTACTGGATCAACTGCTGCCGGTCCTTCACGTCCCTGTATGTCTGATCAGGCCAAAGAACCACCAATCAATCAATCAATCAATCAATCAATCAATCAATCATGCCACATTATGACAACTGGCAAAAGGTGCCATAAGATTTGGTGTTATTTGTAAAGATATTGTTAACCACTGGAATTGAGTCCATGAGCGATGGGCATGGTATCAAAAATGGCATTAACGTTTCAAATGACATGCAGTAATAGTGGTCCTTGAGATGATGACCATAGTACTGTACAGTATGTGTTTATCTGATGTCTTACATTTATGATGACGTCATGACACTTGTACTTCTGCGCCAAGCTGATCTTCAGCTCTGTATCATCAATCAGATTGACATAATCCTGCAAAACCTGGGAGAAAGGGACAGAGGAGAAGAGGATGAGGAGGAAAGGAAAGAGTAGTTACCAACAGCGCTGTCACAAATCTACACAGTTTATATATCAGCCAGTTTAAACTATGCAAAATGATATGATGTAAACTATCCTCAAGAATACTGCCAGTTGAAAGAACAGAATTAAATTAGGAGGAAGAATTCTAGAAAATGTTTGATTTTGCAAATTCAAATGCATTGAATGAGACAAACCACAAAAACAATGGAAACAGAAGGTAAGCCTGTGTTTCAGAGACAGTACCACCCGATGGTGAACCTAAGTCGGTACATCTGTAGGTCACAAACCTGCACAGGTGCATTGTTTTTCTGCAGTATGTCCACTACTGTGTGAAAGCCTATGGGCGACCTCTTCTTGGTGTAGCCAAGCCAGTTCTTGGTGGTGAATAAAGCGTCCACGTCAAACCACGCCTTTAGTTTCGCCCTGGCCCCAAGAGCAGTGAGGAGAAACTGTTTTTCTGCAATCTGGAAAATGAAAACACAACTTTACTATCTATTATATCTGTAGTTCTAATGTTCGATTCTCATAAAACTCTAGCTGTGAAAGTCCATACGTCACAAACTGCAGAATGTAAACAAAACTGGAAAAACCCATCATTTTATTATATTAAACTCATCATTTTGGGAGACAGGCGTCATCTGTATGAGACAGCGCAAAAGCTAATTAGCAGTAAATTCCAGTAAATTATTAAATTGACCTTACCAGCAAGCTCAGTAAACCTTGGGCCAAATCAGAACATGCTGTATTTAGTGTTTGTTAGCTACAGATTGATTGTCTGTTTCCCAAAAAAATGTTTTTTTTTCAAAGTTTACATTGTGCAGTGTGTTTATCCCAATTCTGGCTACTCCCCATCCAGAGAAACCTCCACTAAAAGGCACACAAGACGATCACAAACTCACATTGCACGCACAGAGCTACAGGAGGATTTTTGCTAAAGAAAATCTCCCCACACAATTCCATACTCATTAACACTAGATCGTAGCCATAGTGGGGTCATTTGACACCTGTGAGTTTCAGGATCCACCTTTCATGACTTTTCCTAGATATGTGCGTTTTACCATCCAGTATCCTTACATTTTCAAAATCTAGCTAGTATAAGGCGATTTTGCAGTATTTCTGTGTGTTCCTGTGTATTTGCGGTAACAGTAGGGCGAAACAGTGCAGTGCTCCAAGTGTTAATGGACAATAGTCATTTGTACTGCTAACTTTGTGTTTTGTATGTGTCTTTATGCCTTTATATCCATGTGTTTATGCATTTTATTGTTGTCAATGCCCATGTATTTCAGCGTCCTTGGGCTTTTTGAAAGGCGCTATATAAATTAAAGTTATTATTATTATTATTATGTATTTTGCTGCCACGTGGGATGTATAAAATAAGTTATACATTGATGGGAAAAAGACAAGACCAGAAGGTTTCATACAAAACTATTTTGTTTTTAAATCAAACCAAATGTGTCTTCAAACAGTTACCAAATTCCGAGTAACGACCTGGTAACTGTAGTAGAAACTGGACAGATACAAATATTCAAGTATGAATATCCAAGCTTTCTCACTTACCCTGAAGGTCTTTCGTATGTTGGCTGGACTGCTGTATGTGCCCTACAGAGGAGGACGGACCAGGTTATTTATGTTGCCTTTCTCTAAGATAACATTTTTCCAACCAGTACTGGTCTAGTACTAGTACCATTATGAGCACAAACACATGTCCACACACACACGTCCACAATTAACCTCAAAGACGGCAAAATTCACAGCAACATTGCTAATCTGTAATGTTAAAGGGGCAATCTGGGATTCAAACAACAACAAAGCGGTCTCCCCTTAACGTTCTTTGGTAAGCAGCTGAGGGATGGGGCTGGAGAAATGGAACCACTCTCAACTTCATACACAGAGCTATGGATGCAAGGACAGACCCTCCATGAGATGGAAATAATAGTTTTTAACCATGTTTTGACGTGCTTGTGGCTTTGCGGCTGGGAGAAAGTGAACTAAGTACTATATAAAGCTACAAAGCTTTTGGAAAACTGAACTCATCATTAAGACCTGCTGAATCAGGTGTTTAAGTACCGATACTAGAATGGAACAAAAGCCTTCACACCCTGTCCCTCTCAAGGACCACACCACGTGGGATCGCTGCAGCAGCCGTAACATACCTCTGGCTCCCCCCAGTGGTAGAAGCAGGAGTAGTAGAGAGTGGTGATGATGGGCATGTTGAGGATAGAAGCTTTCCGAGGGTATTTTTTAAAGATGTCTGTCTGGCCGCTACTCTCCACCTGTTTGTCGTTAGCCTAGTAAAGAAAGATAGGATAACACATCATTGGAATGTTCTGCAATAATTATAAAACAAGTCTTTCATAGATTACATTGACATTACACATCATGACAGTTTATGATGTTGTGGTGTTACATCATTCTTCTCATCTGTAAACGACACATTCAGAGAAGTGTAACACACAAATATCAATCCCAAAAAGTACTATTTTGTGGAATAATCCTTGGATAGCTCTTCAGAATGCTACAATAAATTGGTCTACATGGAGAACAAGGGGAATAGAAACTATAAACGACTTAGTAGGAGGGGATACCATTATTCCATGGCACGACTTCCAAAGTAAATATAAGTTGGCCAACGCTGAATATTTCAGATACATGCAGCTAAGAAGCTACATAAATCTAAATTTTAATTTAAAATCATTTGGGCAGCAGAGTACAATTGAGGATATCATATTTGATGGAGAAATTGATAAGAATTTGATAGGTAAAATTTATAGAACTCTACAGAAGTCCTATGTAGCTGAAAAACTGTTAGAAAGTAGGATTGAGATGTGGAATCGAGACCTAGGAAGAACAGATATAGGTTTAAAATGGAAAGAGTGTTGGAATACTACAAATGACATGACAGTTAATGAAAATCTACGTTTAATCCAATATAAAATAATGTATAGAGTCTACCACACGCGAGATAAAATCCATAAGTATTATAGTAATGTATCAGATAACTGTTTAAAGTGTGGAAAAAAAGACTCACTAATACACGCATTCTGGGAGTGTCCCAGAGTACAGAAAACCTGGGTTGACATAGAACATTGGCTCTCAGGGGTACATAAGGAAAGATTCAAATTTGATCCTTCAATCTGTCTTTTCCAGGATGTAGCCACAGTAAGATACCCTAGGGGGTGGATAATTACCGTATGTACTCATCAATTATATTTAAAAAACTAATACTTGGAAGTTGGAAATCAATTAAACCTCCAACACTACAACAATGGAAAAACGAAATTCTTTATTATACCAATATAGAGAAGAATTTAGCCATAGACAATAATAAGAAAGATCAGTTTGAAAAGATATGGGGAGAGATAGTGAAGGCCTTAGCTAAGACGTAAAGATAGTGCAAGAAACATAGTACTAAGAGATTAATTTGAGTATGCATTAGAATTATTAGTTAGATAAAGTATAGGGGGTAAACTGGGATAGACTTTAGACGGTTTAAAAAAAAAAAAAAGTGGGGCTTTGGGATGTTAGGATGTGTTGTGATGTTTGTCAAGGTGTGATGTGTTGTGATGTTTGTCAAGTTGTGATGTGTTATGATGTATATCAAGCTGTGAGGTGTGGTGATGTATGTCAAGTTGTGATGTGTTGTGATGTATGTCAAGTTGTGATGTGTTGTGATGCATGTCAAGTCGTGATGTGTTGTGATGTATGTCAAGCTGTGATGTGTGTGATGTATGTCAAGTTGTGATGTGTAGTGATGTATGTCAAGTTGTGATGTGTTGTGAGGTATGTCAAGCTGTGATGCGTTGTGATGTATGTCAATTTGAGATGTGTTGTGATGTTTGTCAAGTTGTGATGTATTGTGATGTTTGTCAAGTAATGTGTGTATAATGTTTTGTGTAAAAAGAAAATGGAAAATGAAAATAAAATCTTACAAAAAAAAAAGAGAAGTGTAACACCAGTGCATCACCAACAGTCTCTCACCTCGATAATAATCTGTCTCTCCAGGAGGGTGTAGTGGTCTTGAACATGAGTGGCATCGTCTGGTGAGAAGGGGAGACTGCAAAAAAATCCATTGCACTGGTTAATGAGACCGGCATCCAAAGCATACTGCCTCATGATGTCGGTCTGATAATTAAATGACCCCCCCCCCCCCCAAAAAAAAAAATATATTTAAAAAAAATAAAATATATATATACAGTATATATATATATAAACCCCTCAAAAAAAGTTCGGAAACACTTTTTTTGTTGATTATTCCTCCCCTTTAATAATACCAATTGGTATTGTATTTTATATCGTTGGAAAGCCTGATTAGTCACCTTTACAACGAGGTACAACTTGTAAGGATCATGCATTCGTGGAATGAGCAACACAGCTACATGTGTGGGTAGCGGCCCAAAAATATTTGCCAAAATCCCCAATATTCTTCTGTTGGTATTCACTCTCGTTTTGAGTTGCTTGGTGGATTGGATGATTGCACTCTCCCACAGTAATAAGGAAAAAACAACACATATTGGCCATTTTTACACTTTATTAATTTTACATTGTATGGGACCTCAGTGGAGTTAGGTCCCAGATTCTGGAGATATGGGATCGCCACTGGCCCCAGAATATCATTCCTGTCAATTAGGTGCCATTCAGGTGCCAGTCACACACCTGTGACTGACATACACCTGCCAGCACTTGATGCTCAAAATGAGAGTGAATACCAACAGAAGAATATTGCAGGGGATTTTGTTTGGGCCGCTACTCACACGTTTAGCTGTGTTACTCATTCCATGAATGTATGATCCTTACAAGTTGTACCTCATTATAAAGGTGACCAATCAGGCTTTCCAACGATATAAAATACAATACCAATTGGTATTATTAAAGGGGAGGAATAATCAACAAGAAAAGCGTTTCCGAACTTTTTTTGAGGGGTTTATATATAAATATATAGATAATATTTAAATATTTTTTCCAAAGAACATGTACATTGGGGCTGTAATGTTAGTGTAAAGTATTGACGAGTGGATCTTTACTTGAGGCAGTTTTTCAAGAAGTCTCTCCTTTTGTTCTCGTCTTTGATGTTGAGGTGCTCCTTGTACTGCATCAGCTGAGAATGAACAAGGACACAGATGAAAGTTCCTCAGGTTTCCAAACAAAAACTAACCAATGAGTGTAGAGCATTCAAACAGACATGCGTTGGCTAGCCAACGGTGGCAAAGTTACAACTCGCTGATTACCAAAAATTGGGTATGTTTAGCAGAGCAATGCTCAGACTATACATGTATGTTCTTCATGTACAGTATAAGGTTGTCTGTCATATGGGATGGATAAAGGACCGTGTCTGCCTTGTTACATTCCTCCACAACATTCTGAACACTGAGAATGTCAGTTCCTGGTGTTAACTCAATGCCAGAGTTCCTGGTGTTAACTCTGAATGTCAGTTCCTGGTGTTAACTCTGAATGTCAGTTCCTGGTGTTAACTCTGAATGTCAGTTCCTGGTGTTAACTCAATGCCAGAGTTCCTGGTGTTAACTCAATGCCAGAGTTCCTGGTGTTAGGTGTATGGATCAGAGATGTGTTTGCTTCAAAACATTGTCTTGTTATTCCGGCAAAATGATTTGAGTTTTGAGCAATTTTCTATCATGAGTTTATTTGTGCACAGTACCACAGTATGACTGACTGCAAATATTGATAGATACATACCGCCATGTCTTCTGTTCTGCCCAGGGACCTGGATCACATCAGAGGGACAGGAGACTGATCAGAATGCAGGTATGCATAAGTATGCCTACCAAGTAACATCAGATAAAGCAGGCTTCTGTTGAGTGGGTGGTGCAACATTACTGAATGTCTGGATAGCAGTGTCAGATTATCTTCCATGTAGAATAAGGAATCAGATCAGATGTACTGTACATATCCCATTTCCATCTGCAACATTGTCAACATTTTCCCTTCACTGGCCCAGGAGCTACAAAACGAGTCTAGCCAGGTAACAAGACAAATCCATGGATAAGTTCCCTCTGCTTTAAAAGTGACATTCTCAGTCAACTATATTGTTGTTACTTACTTGAACAACTCTACCAACATTTTCTGTTCTCCCATTTCTTTCAGGTAGTGGATATAATGCCGAAGGGCTATTTCCCTTGTGATCAACTCCCGAAAGACAATTTCTGCACAGAAACACAGGAAACCATCATGAATTTCTACATATTGAGCCAGATTTATTTAATGTTTGCAACTGATTTTCTTTCCGAAAACGAATACAAAAATGCAAAAGAAAATGGATGTCATCTTAAGAGTGTAACTATACTTTCATGATCAAGTGATATATTTAATCATATATGTTCTTAATTAAGTGGTGCAGACTTTCAACTCACACAAAGGTTTGTAGGATAAATATTGCAATATTACTGCTTAGAAACCAGAACGATAATTGTGAGATGGTGGAAACGTCAAATTACCTAAAAAGTCAAATTGGTGAAAACATGATGTAAAAAAATACTCACCTTTACTTAATGACTTCTTCAAATATATTAAAACCTGCAATTGAATGTCAAAGAAGAGCATGAAGTAAAACATACTTACAATTTGGAAAGGTTTCCTTTGAATAGCAGTAAAACAACACCGTACCGCGGTGATGACGTTCCCATCATGTGCGTTCACAGCCATGTCCAGCAGCAACAGCTTGTCCTGCAACGAGCGGAACTTCTCCAACGAATAGACCTATGAGTTAACACAACCAATAGACCTATGAGTTAACACAACGAATAGACCTATGGGTTAACACAACCAATAGACCTATGGGTTAACACAACCAATAGACCTATGAGTTAACACAACCAATAGACCTATGAGTTAACACAACCAATAGACCTGAGTTAATACAACCAATAGACCTGAGTTAATACAACCAATAGACCTGAGTTAATACAACCAATAGACCTATGAGTTAACACAACCAATAGACCTATGGGTTAACACAACCAATAGACCTATGAGTTAACACAACCAATAGACCTATGAGTTAACACAACCAATAGACCTGAGTTAATACAACCAATAGACCTGAGTTAACACAACCAATAGACCTGAGTTAATACAACCAATAGACCTATGGGTTAACACAACCAATAGACCTATGAGTTAACACAACCAATAGACCTGAGTTAACACAACCAATAGACCTGAGTTAATACAACCAATAGACCTGAGTTAATACAACCAATAGACCTATGAGTTAACACAACCAATAGACCTATGAGTTAATACAACCAATAGACCTATGGGTTAACACAACCAATAGACCTGAGTTAATACAACCAATAGACCTGAGTTAACACAACCGATAGACCTGAGTTAATACAACCAATAGACCTGAGTTAACACAACCAATAGACCTGAGTTAATACAACCAATAGACCTGAGTTAACACAACCAATAGACCTGAGTTAATACAACCAATAGACCTGAGTTAACACAACCAATAGACCTATGAGTTAACACAACCAATAGACCTGAGTTAATACAACCAATAGACCTGAGTTAATACAACCAATAGACCCGAGTTAACACAATGTTTACAGTGTGTAAAAATGGTTCGTTATGAGACTATGGCAGTACAAAAATAGGTAATTAATGGGGAAACACCGGATTGACGGAGGAATAGAATAGAATGATATTAATGAGCTAGCTATCAGAGTAAGATACAGAAACCGTTTGAGATCCAAGTATGTAAATGTTGCCACAAATTCAGATATGTCTCATACAGTACAAGCAGGATGTAGTGCATCACAATAACACTGTAAGTCAGACCACAGGTTGAACTCAATCAAACCTGAAACACTGAAATGTTTCTGTAGTAGTGTAGTCATGGTAAAAGGTAGTTGGATTACTAATATTATACCACCACTTGGACTGTACCTTTCCCTGTTGCATTCTCTTGACCGTCTCCTCAGGGGTCCAATCACTGACATAATCCTGCCATCACAACAAAATGACATCATCATAGTGGACCAATGCTGTGACTACATACAGTAAGTCCAGTCTGCCTACATATCTAGTGGTATTAATGAGGTTGACATTTTAGCATATGGTATTGTGGTGAAAGTACTCTGGAATGAAGGTAGATGTTTACCTTGTATTCAGATCTTGGTTTCCGAAGTTCCGGGGCGTAATTTCTAGTGGACGTATCACCAAGAGCTATAAAATACATGTCCATGATCACCCCATTTGAAAGAACAACTTAAATAATAATGAAATATGATACACGTGTAGTAACTACTCCAGCTACAATGTTACTCACTCTCAGAGAGAGACTGGAAGCTCCCTGTTTTGGTCTTCCCTAAAAGGAGGAGAGAGAAAGAACTGAGTGACATTCTAATGTATTGCCCATTCATCAGGGACGATGCCAAGTGTAGGATGACAGAAGAGGGAGACATACCTTTGAAGAGTGAACTTAAGGAGTAGACAGAGTTGTTCTTGGGCAACGAAGGGGCAGCCACGGTTTTGGGGAAGCCCTGTTGCCGAAGCTCACCTGCAGATGGAGTGCTGGATTCTGTCTCCTTGACAGACCAGGAGATGCCTGAAGGAACATATCAGTGGTGCTAACTGTTAGGGCCAGATCTACCAAGGTAGATAGACCACGTCACAGTGCCATGTTTTTAAGTGTCGACTCTTAAACTTGTGTAATGTGATGTAACAATAAAACTTGAAACTTGATACTTGAAACGAAACAAACTGGAGATCATAAGAGGCATCATTCCCCCAACTTTGTGAGGTACTTTTTTGACAGAAATCACATTTCTGGATTATATGGTACTCTTACTTCCAATAGGCTCTCCACTCCAGTTGACCTTCTCCACATCATCGTCATCATCGTCTTCATCTACGAGGCTGCGAATACTGTTCACTGCTCGTTTAGATTCTTTAAGCTGCAAACAGTGAAAAAATAAACGCATAAAAAAGTGGTGTAATTTCTGAATGGTGAAACCAATGTACACCAATACCATCAACAAAAACATCTCTACTTTAACCTTTTAGTAATTGTTTGATTCAAAATCCA
This sequence comes from Nansenia antarctica, assembly GCF_963989245.1. Classification (NCBI taxonomy): domain Eukaryota; kingdom Metazoa; phylum Chordata; class Actinopteri; order Argentiniformes; family Microstomatidae; genus Nansenia; species Nansenia antarctica. The sequence goes on along the minus strand of NC_137674.1, from coordinate 56,041,755 downwards.
AACTTTTGAAGTGTAGAGCCAAAAGAGGAAAGAATGCTTCACTGACCATTACTTACACAGGGTACTGTATACAGTGCTGCTTGAAACTGTGTGTAACAGGGTTATAAATTATATTTAAGTTATAGGTTGAAGTTCATCAAAATCGTTTGCTTTTTATCATTTGGTAAAGTGTTTTGAATTGATTCACCCATGGCTGCATACGGTGTGTAGTGCCCCTAGTGGTGGTTGGACTGGCCGCATTTAATGTTATGACGAAGGCAGAAAAGCCCTTTCGTCCGTGTGAACGGTTGAGATGGGGTGAGAGCTGTTTTGTGCTGGAGCCTACCGTAGCACTTAAATAACCATCATTTTGTTTGCACATTCAGATAAATAAAACAGCTTGAAAGTGAACCTGTGTGCCTGCCTGGTCTGTCCGGATTGTGAGGGGTTACATGTGCAATTCCAGATTTTTTTTGTTTTTATCATGAAATCTTTATTTAATCAGAACCAGGTTTATATTTACCAATTCCATATTGTAGCGAACGGGAATCTTCTAGTGTAACTCGCCCCATGCGGGAATCGAACCCCGATCTCCCGCATAACCGACGGCCGCGCTAACCACTATACCAAGAGAGTTAACTCCCTTGGTGGAGCTGTTAACGGGCCTCATACAGGATCGTTACACTATCCTCACCGTTCGGGAGAGCGTGCCCTCACGCTTCACTATGTCAAGTCCCTCACGTGGACACGCCTCTCCGATGGCCCTTCTTCCATCCCACTTCTGACACCAGTGTAGCGAACGGGAATCTTCTAGTGTAACTCGCCCCATGCGGGAATCAAACCCCGATCTCCCGCATAACCGACGGCCGCGCTAACCACTATACCAAGAGAGTTAACTCCCTTGGTGGAGCTGTTAACGGGCCTCATACAGGATCGTTACACTATGTTGGTTTAGAGGGAGTCATGAGTGTAGTAGGACAACTAAATTATAAAGAAATTAGTGCAGGTGCAAAAATAAGTGAACCCCAAGTTGCCTTAAATCAAGTAGGTAAGTAGAAAAAGAGATCACCATGAGATAGAAATGATCTGAAATGAAATGATCTGGGGCTGCTTTTCCTCCTCTGGACCTGGCCGGCTCCACATCATTAAGGGACCCATGAATTTTGAGGTATACCAGGAGATTTAACCAAACTTCAAGCCATCAGTCAAGGAGCTAAAGCTGGGCTGAAAATGGGTCTTGCAAACAAGACAAGGACCCAAAGTATTCAAACAAATCTACCAAAGAATGGCTCAGGATAAAGAAGATTTGTGTTTTGGATTGGCCAAGTCAAATTCTGACCTAAATCCAATTGAGATGCTGTGGACCTGAAGCGGACAGTTCATGCTCACTTCTGTAAGGAGGAGGAAAAATATCTCAAAACAGATGTCAGAGACCGATTAGTGGCTATACATGACGTTTACTCCAAGTTATCGCTGCTAAGCAGCATTCAGTCACTCTGCTGCATGCTCCTGGAACAAACTCCCTGAAGAAATCAAACAGGCCCAAACCCTACAAATATTTAAAACTAAGCTAAAAACCTTTATGTTCTGCAGCAGTTATGGTTAAACACTATCACTCTATATGCCTTCTATCCATGAACTAGTATCCTTTTTTTATGGTTTATCTTTTTACTTCTTATACCTACAGCAGTTATGAGTTTTATGATCCATAACCCAAGTGCTATAAATTCGCTGCAAATATAGGCTAAATGTGTTGGCAAATGTGTCATTTTACACTGCGATCTCACACACCGTATCAGCCAGGATAGCGGTTGAACATAGATGCAGTATCAAACATCTAATTTTACACTGCAATCTCACACACCGTATCAGCCAGGATAGCGGTTGAACACAGATGCAGTATCAAACGTTTGACACTGCGATCTCACATACCGTATCAGCTAGGCCTAGTATCAGCCAGGATAGCGGTTGAACACAGAAGCAGTATCAAACGTTTGACACTGCGATCTCACATACCGTATCAGCCAGGATAGCGGTTGAACATAGATGCAGTATCAAACATCTAATTTTACACTGCAATCTCACACACCGTATCAGCCAGGATAGCGGTTGAACACAGAAGCAGTATCAAATGTGTCATTTCACACACCGTATTGTGCAAGATAGCGGCTAAACACAGACGCAGTACCTGCAATCTCACACGCCATATCGGAAAGAGCAGCACTTGAATACAGTTGCAGTAATAACACTTTTATCTATATCTTTTTTTTTTTTATGCTATATTGAATTGCCCCTGTTGTATGAAATGTGCTGTACAAATAAACTTGCCTTGCCTAATGGAGATGCCACAAGCCATTGACTGAAGAGGTTATTTTTGCACCTGCACTAATTTCTGACACCACGGGCATCAATGTAGTTTTCCTACTACATGCATGATTCCCTCTAAACCAACATAAGGAATTGGTAAATATAAACCTGTTATGTCAGATAAAAAAGACTGGTTCTGATTAAATAAAGATTTCATGGTAAAAACCATAAGAATCTATAATTGCACAAGGGGTTCACATACTTTCAAGCAGCACTGTATCATATCGATTAGGCTATCTGGGAATTTTGCCCCCCATAAATGTACATTGGACCCAACAATCCAGTATAGGTTGGGCTCTAATTGTAATGTTTCATTTGTAATTAGGCTAACGTTAATTCCAATCCACAATAAGATTTTGAGCACCTGAAGTAATGTCTTAACAGGTGCGAAGATGAGAGGGGAAGGGACTCCCTGACCCTGTGTCTAATTTTTGCTGAATAAACATTTATTGATAAAACATTTCAGTAACATAGACTGTTATTTCTTGTCTTCCGCTGCGTGATGAACTAGGTAGAGTAGTACTCTAAGTTAGTCCTGACAGACATGAATTGATGGGGCAGTGTGAGAAGTTATTTACCCTGGTGAACTCATCATCTTCATCATCAAACGTGAAGGCTTTGAACTTTGAACTGTTCCAATATTCATCCTCATCTGGTTTACCCCTTATCATCTGAAAGAGATTTAATCATATAGATAGATAGGTACGTCATTGATCCTCACGGTGAAATTAAGGCGTTACAGCAGCTCACACCACAAACAACAACAAAATAAAGTGACGATTACATTTTTAAAGAAAAGAAATAGACATCTAAACATTATACAGTAAGAACAGACCAGTATGATTTACCATCCCCTAGCCTGACTCTGATCACCCCGATCCAGCCAGGCGCAAGAGGATTTATCTTATTGCGGCGGGAAGAAAATATCTTCTATAGTGCTCCTTAGTGCAATGTGGTTGTAATAGCCTGTTGCTAAAGGAGCTTCTCTGCTCTGCCAGTGTCATGTAGGGGATGGGAGGGATTGTCCATGATGGCCAGGAGTTTGGTCCTCATCCTCCTATTGGCCACCTCCTCCAGGGTGGCACAGAGGACAGAACCTGCTTTCCTAATGAGCTTGTTCAGCCTCTTAGTGTCACCTTCCTTGATGCTGCCCCCCCCCCAGCATACCACCACGTACAGCACTCCACTGGCCACCACTGGTAGAACATGTTCAACAGAGTCCTGCACACACCAAAGGACCTGAGCCTTCTCAGGAAATAAAGCAGGCTCTGGCCCCTCTTGTACAGGGCATCTGCGTTACCAGTCCAGTCCAATTTATTGTTCAGGTGCATCCCCAGCTACCTGTAGCTCTGGACCACCCCCATGTCCTCTCCCTGGATGGAAACAGGAGACAGGGGGACCCTAGTCGAACTTTGTTAATGGATTCAAGAAGCTGTATGTAGGTTGCACGTAGAGCATGTGAGCTCAGGTCACATATATTTTAAAGCACGATGAATTAAAGGAATTACATTTTTAAATATTCCATTTAAAGGAATTGAAAGTTCTTTGGAGTCACATTCGAGACATTCACCTAATTATATGTTATTCTCCCATAGACCAACATTCCCAGATGGACAATACCCTGAGCTTGAAAGATTGGACTCGGACACTTTCCCGTGTCCAATTTGTCACAAGGCAGGGAAGTACCCTGTCCTTCGGTCTCATATTCAGGTCCACCAGAGGTCTATTGTGAAATATGGAGGTATATCCATCTATATTATCATATATTTCATCATTTGAATTTTGAATGGTGTTAACATGTTATTTCTGTGCCCCAGGACATCCTTGGTGTAAATTAGTTTTAGATCAGACATTGGACAGTGGATTTCATCACGCAGGACAAAGGCTTACTGCAACATCTTGAACTTGAGTTTGCAACTGAAATGTCTAAGTAAAGTTAACAATTTTAAGCATAATATAAATAATGAAAGTGAAACGTTTTATGTTTGTGTAGTGATTGTACATTTACGTTGAGCATCCTCCCAACAAACTATATATTTGCAGGCAATCATGGCAGGACAAGTCAAGTCTCTTTGGGCTAAGAAGAAGGCCACGGCCGTCATCCTCTTTGAAGATGATGACCAAATGGACAAAGTGTTTTGCTTCCTGTCAGGAGTGGTCGAAAAAACACAGAGACGATTCGCTGATCCGGTGGCATTCATCATGGATGTGCTTCTGCCAGAGGTGACATTTCACTGACACTTTTTTATTTATAGACTACATATTTTATATTATAACATATGCCACACTCTAACTCATGGTCAATAATTAATCAGTAGGATCTTATAATGCCATATGCTCATATCAGGTGTTGCCTAGTTGTCACCTGCAACATGGCACAACCTTCTTAAATGTCTAAATGTTACTATAACTGTTAAACGTGTGGCTTTAATGACTTCATGACACAGGCAACAGTCACGCCCTCGCACCTGTAAATTGTGTTACCGTTGACAAGGCCATGGAATTATATAAATGTGGACCAGAGTATGATTTGAGGTAAGCTGGAAACATAAGGAGAGTGCTAATACAATTTCCATAAAAGTTTACAACCCCTGATGCATGTGAGTTTCTTAAACCAGACCGTAAACCTGGTCGCTACAAGGTTTGTTCTGGAGGATTGGTTGCATATTTGAGCCACATTCATGGGACGGAACTCGAGCTGAAATTATCGCGAATTATCACAACTCGTCTAGTTTAAGCTCTAGTAGTCGTAAAGTGGACCAAATGGAGCTCCCCGTGTAATCACAGTTCATTGTGGAGAGTGCGCCCTCTAGTGTTTATTTAACCCTATGAGTTAGTAGCTACCATTAGCTAGCTATGATTCTATTATACACTGTGTGGATTACAGCGTGATTCATTGCTGTCATACCTATCACTCTATCATACCTATCACTCGCTTGATGACACTAGCCTATTAGTAAGCTGTTAGTTTATGGCACATTCTTATGTTGTGGACAGGTAGCTAGTAGTAGCTAGCTATATAGGAAATGACTGTCTCTTCTACATGGTCATGGCATAAACAGTGTAAGACAATGCAACATTCTGTAGAATAATACATCAGTAACATACATAGACATACATAAATAACTGATCAGTAAGAAAGCGACGAGCTTATTACCTTCAGAAACGGACAACTCGACAGCCAGCAGGAACTGCCCTGTGTTCCGTGGAGGTCCGCCCACGTATCAGGGGTGTATGGTAATGTGGATTTCTTCAAAATAAAAGAGCCTACGTTAAACTTGTTTAAGCATTTGGAAATATTAAATATGAAACATATTAAAGACCGCTAGACTGAGTAAGGCATGTATAATGGAGTGTACCGAAATACCAGATTAGTTCAACTCATCTCTGATACCAATCTATTCGGCAACACTAGAATGTAGTGATGTTACGCTCGACGCAGTCGTCACGACACAGCGTCGATCTTCCGACACAATTGCCAACTATGCCCCAAAGCTTTGGAACACATTACCTTTAGAGATCAGGGAAGCCAGCTCACTAAATATTTTAAAAAGAAAGCTAAAAACGCACTTCTTCAATATAGCCTTCAACTAGCTCATCTGCACCTGCCTACTGCTCATTTGCCAGCTACTGCACTTTAAATGCCCTTTTTTAGATTATTTGTTATTGTATTTTCTTTACCTTTTCTTTTTACTGTTTTCCCCTGCTCTTATATTCACGTACACAGACTGACTAGTCACTAGTTGAAAGAGGTGTGCAAAAGAAAGAAACTGTAATGTTGATACTGAGTAGGCCTAGTTGGATTTTTGGTGCAAGGTCTTGCAGAGACTGAGAACGTACACAGAGACTGGGAACGTCTGAGAACGTACCTTTATTGAACAAGACATCGCAGATGACGGTGGGCTTATTGTATTTTGCCCCAAATTCCTGACTTGTGAATCAGTCGGTACAGGCGCCATACCACGACCTGACCAGCAGATGGCATTGTGGAGCTGCTGTATCGACTGCATCGATAGATCAACACTTTTTCCGACATAATTGTGTTGAAGTTCACTCTCACAATAAGTTGTGTATCATAGCCCACACCCTGTATTTTTGTATACTATCACTATATACGACATATTTATCATATATGTATCATAGCCTGTAAAATTGCACATTGTATATAATCTCAATGTATATATACCACTGCACATATACATCCAGTCACCATTGTATGTCATTGCACATCACGCTACCATTTGCACTTTACTGTATAGATGTCCTGCCCTCTCCTACCAACCTACATCTCTGGTATGGAGAGGACCCAGCCTGTCTCCAGTGTGCAGCCCCAGCAAGCCTCAAACACATCTTGGTGGGTTGCAAGACCAGTCTAACTCAAGGAAGATACACCTGGCGCCACAACCAAGTGCTAAAGTGCTTGGCTGCCGAACTTGAGCACAAGAGGGTAACCACCAACGCCATGCCTCTAAATGCCCAGACTACCTTTCCACGGAAAACAATCTTCATCCGGGAAGGGGAGAAACAGCGGACCAAGCCATCACCTCCAGACTCAGGCCCACTGAACGCAGCCCGGGATTGGGAAATGCGGGTAGACCTCAGCCAGAGGCTCACCTTCCCACCCGAAATTGCAGCGACCAACCTGTGCCCAGACCTAGTCCTCTGGTCCAAGTCCTGCCGGCGTGTCTTCATCGTAGAACTGACGGTCCCATGGGAGGAGGCCATCGATGAGGCATTCGAACGGAAGAGGCTGCGGTATGCCAACTTAGCAGTCGAAGCAGAGGGGCGGGGCTGGAACGTGAAGGTGTGGCCAGTGGAGGTGGGCTGCAGAGGCTTTGTAGCCAGCTCCACCACAAGGCTCCTGAGGGCAGTAGGGATCAGAGGACAGGCCCAACGGAATACAATTAAAGAACTGTCCACTGCAGCAGAACGGAGCAGTCACTGGCTGTGGCTGAAACGTAGGGACCCAACATGGGCTCCCAAATGACCACGTGGTGCCACCGTGCGACACACACCCAGGCCTGATCAGCCTGTGGTGGGCCAACCTCGGCAGAGGGTGTCTTGTGATAAATGGCCGAAACACCCAATGAGGTCGGGGACCACAACTGAAGATGTGTCGTACTGGTGGCACCACGTGATCATTGCCAAATTCCACTCCACCCAAGAGGACATCTCCAACTCCACTCAGTCAATTGTTGTGCTAATTATTTAGGGATTTTAACATCTAGTCCTATTAAGAATCCTATAGATTGCTGTAAATACTGCTGTAAATACTGCTACTTATCACTGCAATAATTTCGTTGCATTTTCTTGTAGCCTACTATGTAATGACAATAAAGTGAATGTAATCTAATCTAATCTGTCTGCCCTGGGGGCAGCTGTACACATGCTTCTGATCATCTTGATCCCAGCAGTCCTTAATACAGCCCATACAGTAGCTGTGTCCACAGGCGGTGGTCACCGGATCCTTCTATAGATCCAGACAAATCGGGCAGCTGAATTGGTCCTTCTCTACAGACATGTTAGTTGGTAAACTGGACTGTACACAACATATTTGTACTACCATTGTACTAACACAACTGTTATGAAGGCCCACAATTTAGAGCCAGTTTAGTTTCCCCAAATCAGCCCTATTTTGCCCTGTTATTTCCTTTATTATTTTCTATACTATTCCTGTACGTTTATGAAGGTGTATGTATTGTTATTGTAATGTTTATGTATATGTTTAATGACGTGGTATATCCGGGGTGTGTCCGTGACCCGGATGCTAGGTTCGGTGGTGTATATATAGGGACGGAAGTGCTCTGTGAGTCAGTGTGACGAGAATCAGAGTGATGAGAGTAACGAGAGAGAGTAACGAGAGAGAAGTAACGAGAAGTCGACCTAAGATGGCGGAGTCAGTAAAACGCACACCGTGCTGAAGCTGAAGACGCCAAGTGATTATTGAGTTCACAACTGTGATAGCCCGTTTAGCTGTGTCCCCGTTAGCCAGCCTTGCCAGCAGCCGGCTGCGAACGTTGGACCAAGCGAGACCCAAGCTGGACAGAGCCGTCGCCTCCACGCGTGGATTGCGACCGACCGCTGACTCCACCGGAGCTTACCGTGGACACCGGACCCTTCGCCACACACCTCGTCGTGGACCACGAAGAAGCCCCTTTCCCTTCGCGTTGCTACGTCACCCCCCCCCCTTTGTCTGCTGCCTTCCTCAAAGCACATGCGAGCTCCAACCAGGCCTCAACGCGCTCCTTGCAGTCCGAGACTCTAAGCCTTTTCCAGGCTAGGTACTGTGAGTGAGTGATTGAGTGTGTGTGTGGCCGGCGGGGAGGGAATATATATATATGGGGATGTATATATCAGTTGTGTAAATAAATGTGTTTGTTCATATGGGATACCGTTATTGTGTGTTTAGTCGTCTGTTAGCTAATGTTAGTGCTAATGCTAATGCTAATGCTAATGCTAATGCTAACGATAGTACTGCTAGTCTAAAGGTTTGCTGGCGCCCCCTGCCTGTATCCTCCTACACTGCCTATTTAGCTCAGAGTTAGTTAGATAACCAGCCCTTCCTAAATTCTACAGTCCTTTTAGCTACTCCCTGGTTACAATTGGTCCTTCGAGCCGGATAGGTTGTGTAGTGATAGCATGGCTGAGCGCAGCCAACCAGACAAGACAGTTACCCCCCCTTCTCCGCCCCCTGAGACAGAGCCACGACCACAGAGAGTCCCGCGATTGCCTCCGAGGTTACAGGAGTATGAGCTTGAGCTCGAAAGCTCACTGAGTGGTAGTGAGGAGCGCACTCCACGGGATACAGTGGTCGGAGAGGCCGAGGTGTCCGCCGGCGCGCGGGTGGCTAGCACCGAGACAGCCCTCAAAGAGCACCAGCCTGAGGATGAGATGGCAGAACAGCAGGGTTTTGCCGTAGACACGGAAGAGCAGGAAGGAGAGGCCCGGTCTGACAGCGCCTGCGGGCGGAAGAGGGAGGGCCTCAGCCTTAACGATCTGCCTCCCAGTACGGCGCGCGCGAGACCTAGCTCCTGCCGTTCAGTGGCTTCCTCCCGGTCCAGGGTTTCCGTGGGCAGTTCTGCCTCTGGGGCGGATAGCATGCACTCCAGAGGGAGTAGTGCCGCGCTGTCAGAATGTATGCGCCAACAGGCCGAGATGGCGTTAGAGCGGGAACGCCTCCAGTTCGAGCGTGAACGCTTCCAGATGGAGGGGGCGGAACGCGCGGCGGCGAGGCAGATGGAAGGAGCGGAACGTGCGGCGGAGGGACAGCGCCAGGAGGCGTTAGAGAGGGAACGCATCCAGTTCGAGCGCGAGCGCCTCCAGATGGGGAGAGAGCAACTGCACGCGGAGACGATGGCGGAAGTGATGCAGACCATGCGCGACGTGTGCATCAGCAGAGCTCCGTCGGCCCGTAGCTCCAGAGCATCATCCGCACGGCCCTCTCGAGTGCCATCTCCTGAACCCCCCGCCGATGGCTCCATGACCCCCGCCATGACTGTCCAACTACAGGCCCAGCTGACCACCTTGAAGGAAGAGGACCAGGGACCCGACCGCTACGCGGCCCAGAGGGAGCCAGCGTCGCTGCCCGGGAGGGGAGCCATTCCCCAAGAGCGTAGCACACCCCTAGGTCCTCCAGTGCACCAAAATGCATGCAGGCCGGACACCCAGACCGTCACTCCAGCCCCGATCATCCACTACAGGATGTTTCCCCAGGTGGAGGGACCCAAGTTCCCCTTCTTCAAGGACGAGGACAGGAGCCAGTATGTGGAACTACGCATCTGCCTAGACACGCTCTTGGACGACTCCTGCTCAGAGTCCTACAAATATGCGATTCTCCTTCAGCATGTGAGGAACCCCAGAGCCCACAACATGGTTCTGGCCCATGCCTCCGCAACGACACCTTACACCAGAGCGCTCGCCGACTTGGATGCCCGCTACGGTCGTCCCTGGAACCACGCCCTTGCTGAACTGCAAGCCCTCGAACAGCAGGCCCCCATCAAGGATGAACGGGCGCTGGATGACTTCGCGCTCCGCGTGCACACCTTGGTTGGAATGCTGAAGACGCAGGGCCCAGCTGGCGCCAGCGAGATCAACAGCACCTCCAACGTAGAGCGGCTGCTCCGCAAGATCCCACGCTTCCGGCAGGAGAGGTTCCGGCGACAGCAGCGCGTTCGTAACCCCGGGAAGTTGGGTCTGAGCATGGCTGCCTTCGCGGAGTTCCTACTGGAGGAAGTGCATGACACCAACGTAGACGCCATGGGTTACGCTGAGCCGAAGAAGGAGAGGGAGAAGGGAGACCGCTGGGACAGGCCGAGCTCGAACAGAGGACGCCCAGTAGGAGTGCTGCACACGGAGGAGGAGCCTCGGAGAGAGAGGAAAGCCCGACCTGAGGGAAAGGATTCCTCTCAACCCCCTCAAAAGGGACGGAGAGGTCCACCGCCATGTCCGTACTGCACCAGCGAGCACTGGTTCAATGAGTGCAGTGACTTCAACAACCTGAGTACCGAGGCCAAGCAGAGGTGGCTCGAGGAGAACACGAGGTGCTGGAACTGTGGGCGCGACCATCTGGCTAAGAACTGCACCTTGAGGAGAAAGTGCAACCGCTGTGAGGAGGTCCACCTCAACATCCTACACGAGGTCTCCCTCGCCAGGTCCACGGAGGGCACCAGAAGCCCTAGGTCCGGTAGCGCACCGGAAGAGGAAACACCTGTCTACTATCTAGACCCAACCCAGAGCAGCGGCTCCAAGGTCCTACTGAAGGTGGTGAAGGTCCGACTGCACCACAACAACGCTGTGTACGACACGTACGCCGTTCTAGACGACGGGTCGGAACGGACCATCCTCCTCCAGGAGGCAGTGCGCCAGTTGGGGCTCCACGGGACTGAGGAGAAGCTGACTCTGCGCACGATACGTCGCGACCTTAAAGAGGTCACCGGGGCGAGAATCAACTTCTCTATCTCCCCGGCGGGGCGGCCGTCGGACAGATATCGGCTTCAGAATGTCTTCACCGCAGACCAGCTAGCGCTCTCCCGCTACGACTACCCCCTGGAGAGATTACGCGCAAGATATTCCCACCTACGGCGAGTAGACCTACATCCGATAGAAGGAGCGGAGCCAACCCTTCTCATCGGCTCGGACAACGCTGCACTGATCGTGTCGCTCCGTCCTCCGCTGAGAGGACCACGAGGCTGCCCGATGGCGGTTAAGACTGCGCTTGGGTGGGCCCTCCAAGGCGCTACCGAGTGGAGAGATAGAGACGGGAGAGCTACGTCATCCCTCCATGTCCGCACCGAAGAAGTGCAGACCATCAACTGCCTTCACACCAGTGTGGACTCCATGAATGCGGCGCTACTAGACAACGTCCAGAAGCTGTGGACGCTAGACGTTGCGCCCTACAAGAATGAGAAGCTCTACGTACGGTCAAAGGAGGACGTCTACGCCATAGACCTCCTTAAAGCAAAGACAGTGCGTATCGAAGTCCAGGGCGTGAAGAGATACGTCACACCACTACTCCGAAGAGAACCCATGCCAGAGTTTCGAGTATCCCCTCGAACCGTCCTACAGTGTCTGACCAGCACTGAGAAGCGTATGAGGAAGGACGAGGTCCTTGCTGCTTCTTACCGAACTGAGATGAAGAAACTGACGGAGTCCGGTCTGGTGAAGAAGCTTGAGCCAGCCGAGGCGAACCAGAGTGCCGAGTCTTGGTACCTCCCGCACCACAATGTTCACCACAACGGGAAGAACCGAGTGGTCTTCAACTGTAGCTACCAGGTGGGGAAGCTCAACCTCAACCACTATCTTCTCCCTGGTCCAACCTTGACCCCAGCCCTCTTGGGAGTTCTGGTGCGCTTCCGTCAGCAGCCGATCGCAGTCAGTGGTGACATTAAGCGAATGTTTCACCAGGTCAGGATGTTGGAGGAAGACAAGCCACTCATGAGGTTTCTCTGGAGAGAGGACCCGAGCGACCCCGACCCCTCTATCTACCAGTGGGAGGTGCTACCCTTCGGGACAACCTGCAGCCCCTGTTGCGCCACCTATGCGCTACAGACTCACGCCGCGCAGGAGACGGCACCTCCTGGAGTGTTTGACGCCGTCCATAAGAGCTTTTACGTGGACAACTGCCTCCACAGTTCGAAGACAGCCACGGAAGCCCGTCAGCTAGTCCAGGACCTGCGTGCTCATCTCCAGGAGGGTGGATTTGAGATCTGCCAGTGGGCCAGCAACGACCCGCAAGTCATCAGAGACCTCCCGAAGGAGGCCACCTCGACCAGCAGCGAGGCTTGGGTCTCTCACTCACCAGATGATGCTCAGGAGATGACGCTCGGACTTATCTGGCAGTTCCAGACCGACACTCTACGCTATCGCAATAAGCCTGCCAAGCCCCAACGCGTCACGATGAGAACGATATACAGCACTCTAGCGAGCCAGTACGACCCACTGGGATATATCGCTCCCTTCACGACGATGGCCAAGGTGCTTGTCCGGGAGCTGTGGGCCCAAGAACGAGGATGGGACGATCCTCTGCCTCGTCACCTAGAAGAGAAGTGGAAGGCCTGGGAGCAGGAACTTCCCACTCTCCAGCACATCAAGCTGCAGCGGAGCTACTTCCCTCCCTCCACGGACCTAGAGAGGAGTGTCCTCACGCTACATGTATTCTGCGACGCCTCGGAGATGGCGTACGGGTCCGTGGCATACGTCAGAGCGGCAGAGCTTGGAGGTGAAGTCCACGTCTCGTTTGTCCTGGCACGTTCCCGAGTGGCGCCGAAAAAGCAACAGTCCATCCCAAGACTGGAGCTGTGTGCTGCCCTGAACGGCGCGCAACTGGGAAGGTTCCTGCTCGACGAGCTCCAGCTACCTCTGATGAGCGTCACCATGTGGTCAGACTCAACTACCGTCCTCCAGTGGTTGAAGTCCAGCTCATGTCGGTATAAGGTGTTCGTGGGCACCCGAGTCGCAGAGATTCTGGAGTTGACTGAGGTGAACTGCTGGCGTTATGTAGACACCAAGAGGAACCCTGCTGACGTCATCACGAGAGGGGCAACTCTCCAGGATCTGGCTGAGCCCCACCTGTATCACACGGGACCAGACTTCCTACAGGAGCGGGAGTCAGAGTGGCCAGCCACGCCGGCGTTAGCCGAAGACAGAGAGGACAAAGAGCTGCGTAAGACGTTGTTCTGCGGAGTCACCCAGGTCGTAGACCCTGAGACTACTCCAGGAGAGGAGTGTGAGACGCTCGAAGAGCTGCAGAAGAGGATGTTCTGCTCCAAGGCCGGTCTACCCCTAGATACTACGCTCAGCGCCGAAGATTACACCGCGGCGGAGCTCCTGGTGCTGCAGAGTGCCCAACAGGATGCCTTCTCCCGAGAGCGGGAGTGTCTCGAGAAAGGGAAGCCGATCCCCTCGGACAGTAGACTCCGCGGCTTAGCTCCAGAGCTCGACGGTGTTCTCATTCGCGTGGGTGGCAGACTGCGCCGCGCTCAAGATCTAGACCTAGACACGAAGCATCCCATCGTGCTTCCCACTAAGCATCAGGTCACCAGATTGGTCATCAAGCACCATGATGACAAAGTGCAGCACGCGGGTGGAGAGCGTGTCTTCGCGGAGGTACGACGGAGATTCTGGATACTCCATGGACGGGAGGCGGTACGGAGATATCAAAGGTCCTGCTCGGACTGCCAGAGGTGGCGAGCCACGCCGCCGCAGCCCATGATGTCCGATCTGCCCGAGGACCGGCTGCGACTGAGACAGGCTCCGTTCCACTCTACTGGGGTCGACTGTTTCGGGCCACTCCTAGTCCGAAACCGGCGAGCCTCCGAAAAGCGGTGGGGCATCATCTACACGTGCCTGACGACGAGAGCAATGCACCTGGAAGTTCTGCACCAGCTCACAAGCGACAGCTTCCTCATGTCCTTCAAGAGGTTCACCTCCAGGCGAGGGACCCCTAAGACCCTCCGGTCGGACAGAGGCACCAACTTCGTCGGTGGTGAGGCCGAGCTGAGGGCGAGCTACGCTGCGATGACTGAGGAGGCCCGTGACCGACTCGCCTCCCAGCAAGTGAAGTTTGAGTTCAACCCCCCAAATGCTCCACACTTCGGGGGAGCCTGGGAGCGGGAGATTCGCTCAGTAAAGAACGTCCTACGTACCATTCTCGGACAGAAGGTGCCTACCGATGAGGTGCTCGGGACTGTACTAGCAGAGATTGAGGGCATCTTGAACTCCCGGCCCCTAGGCTATACCTCCAGTGATGTAGCAGATCTGGATCCCATTACGCCCAACTTCTTGCTGATGGGGCGGCGAGACTCTGCACTGCCTCAGGTAGTCTACGACCCTGCAGAGCTCACCGGAAGAAGATGGTGGAGGCACAGCCAGGTGCTCGCGGACCAGTTTTGGAGGCAGTTCATACTGCACTACCTGCCGACCCTGCAAGTCAGGCAGAAGTGGACGAGGGAGAGAGACAACTTGTCCGAAGGTGCCGTGGTACTGGTGATCGACCAGTCCCTTCCACGCGCCGCCTGGCAGACAGGCAGAGTGACCAAGGTCCTGCCGGGTCCGGATGGAAGGGTGCGGACGGCCATCGTGGACGTTGGTGGTCGCACTTACACCCGACCTGTGGCACGCCTGATTGAGCTCCCTCAAATTACGAAGGACACTATCACCTCCTACCTCACGCTGCTAGAGCAGCCTAGCCAGTGTGCCTTCCCTAGTTAACTGAAACCGAGGGTTTCATGGGGCGGCTGTTATGAAGGCCCACAATTTAGAGCCAGTTTAGTTTCCCCAAATCAGCCCTATTTTGCCCTGTTATTTCCTTTATTATTTTCTATACTATTCCTGTACGTTTATGAAGGTGTATGTATTGTTATTGTAATGTTTATGTATATGTTTAATGACGTGGTATATCCGGGGTGTGTCCGTGACCCGGATGCTAGGTTCGGTGGTGTATATATAGGGACGGAAGTGCTCTGTGAGTCAGTGTGACGAGAATCAGAGTGATGAGAGTAACGAGAGAGAGTAACGAGAGAGAAGTAACGAGAAGTCGACCTAAGATGGCGGAGTCAGTAAAACGCACACCGTGCTGAAGCTGAAGACGCCAAGTGATTATTGAGTTCACAACTGTGATAGCCCGTTTAGCTGTGTCCCCGTTAGCCAGCCTTGCCAGCAGCCGGCTGCGAACGTTGGACCAAGCGAGACCCAAGCTGGACAGAGCCGTCGCCTCCACGCGTGGATTGCGACCGACCGCTGACTCCACCGGAGCTTACCGTGGACACCGGACCCTTCGCCACACACCTCGTCGTGGACCACGAAGAAGCCCCTTTCCCTTCGCGTTGCTACGTCACCCCCCCCCCTTTGTCTGCTGCCTTCCTCAAAGCACATGCGAGCTCCAACCAGGCCTCAACGCGCTCCTTGCAGTCCGAGACTCTAAGCCTTTTCCAGGCTAGGTACTGTGAGTGAGTGATTGAGTGTGTGTGTGGCCGGCGGGGAGGGAATATATATATATGGGGATGTATATATCAGTTGTGTAAATAAATGTGTTTGTTCATATGGGATACCGTTATTGTGTGTTTAGTCGTCTGTTAGCTAATGTTAGTGCTAATGCTAATGCTAATGCTAATGCTAACGATAGTACTGCTAGTCTAAAGG
The DNA here is from genome assembly GCF_963989245.1 of Nansenia antarctica. NCBI lineage: Eukaryota > Metazoa > Chordata > Actinopteri > Argentiniformes > Microstomatidae > Nansenia > Nansenia antarctica. Next base: position 56,025,771 of record NC_137674.1, on the reverse strand, counting down.
TTTGCTGGCGCCCCCTGCCTGTATCCTCCTACACTGCCTATTTAGCTCAGAGTTAGTTAGATAACCAGCCCTTCCTAAATTCTACAGTCCTTTTAGCTACTCCCTGGTTACAACAACACTTCTAGTAATCAATTGAATTTCAACCATGAAACAAAGAATTATTGACCCTTTACTGTAGTGGTCACCAACCCGTCGATCGCGATCGACTGGTAGATCTTTGAGACTTTCCCTGTAGATCTTTGATTGATTAAAAAAAAAAAAAATGTATTTTTTTTTTTTTTTAAATAAATACACAAAGAGCCTATGTTTTGCACGCGCCTCTCTCTCTCTCTCTCTCTCTCTCTCTCTCTAGCAAACTGTTGTGTCGCAAATGCTGCATGAAAGACCAATCAGATAAGAGAATAGTACTGCTACGCGACTCGCAAAAAAAACATTTGTCAAAATGGTTTTCCAGGATTCTACAACAAAGGTGGATTTCTTCACTCTTTTGCACTTAAAGGAGAAAACGAGGGGTGTGGATATTTACAATGAGTTAAAAAAATATGTCGGTGAAAATGACATACCCATTCATAAACTAGTGGCGATTACTACTGACGGGGCCCCAGCAATGCGCGGTGCGCGCAATGGATTTATTGGACTGTGTCGTAATGACCCTGATTTTCCCTCCTTCGTCAATTATCACTGTGTGATCCATCAGCAGGCCTTGGCTGGTAAAGTGTTGGACTTTTCCCATGTAATGACACTGGTGGTGAAACTAGTCAACTCGATTCGAGCGAAAGCGCTTCAGCACCGCTTATTCAAAGCGTTATTGGACGAGCTCGACGCTGCTTACGGAGACCTGCTTCTCCATGCTGATGTGCGGTGGTTGAGTCGCGGCAAAGTGCTGCAGCGATTTGTCGACTTGCTGCCCGAGATCAAGACGTTCCTGTCGACAAGGCAAGTGGTAGTAAATATTTTCATAGGCAAAGGACTTAAATTGGTGTGGAAAGTCAGATCTTTACCTTTTCTTTTTACTGTTTCCCCCTGCTTTTATATTCATTCTATGCATGTATATGTTTTTATATATGTTTTTATTCACTTTATGTTCTTATTCCTGTTGTAAAGCACTTTGAGCTGCATTTCTTGTATGAAAGGTGCTATATAAATAAAGCTTTACTTACTTAGGCCTACTTACGTACAAGGAACGAGGAGCACAAGGAACTGGCAGACGATGCGTGGCTACTGGACCTGGGGTTCCTGACAGACATAACCGCAAAACTGAACGCACTCAACTACGAGCTGCAGGGAAAAGACCGACACCTTCCCCACATGATAAGCACAGTAAATGGGTTCAAGGCCAAGCTCGGTGTTTGGACCACACACACCTAAAGAATGGGAGGCTGACACACTTTCCCAACCTGGAGAAAATGGCACAGGCCTTGGAAGACAATGATGCTTTTCACCCTGAGCAGTACTGTGCTCCCCTGGACAAACTGGCAACAGAGTTCAATCGGCGTTTTGGTGAGTTAGATGTCATGGGAGATATTGCTGCATTTGTCTCAAACCCATTTGTGCCCATTGATATAGAGCAGGTAGCAGCCAAATTCCAGCAAGTATTTACTTTGCCAAGTGGAGTTGACATGGAGATGGTTGATTTACAAAATGACATAGAGCTGAAAGCCAGGTCAAGGGACAGTGACTTTTGGGGACTTGTCAGCAGAGAGAAGTTTCCTCTTCTCACTGCATGTGCACTAAGAGTGAGTGCCTACTTTGGATCCACATATCTCTGTGAAATGTCATTTTCACAGATGAAAATAATCAAATCAAAGTACAGGAGCCGCCTCACTGACAGACACCTCACAGACTGTCTCAGACTGGCAGTCAGTAGCTATGAGCCAAACTACAAAGCACTTGTAGACAGTATCCAGTCACAACCATCACACTGACTTGAGTGAGTAACATGACTGTTTCGATGTGAAAAGTAATGCTGCATAAGATGACTGCACTTAGCACTGACTGAGACACAAGTACACATTACAGTTCTACTTTAGAAAATGCTATACTTAATAATATGAGAAAGTACACATTAGTTTTACTTTTGTTTTGATGTGAAAAGTGATGCTGCATAAGATGACTGCACTTAGCACTGACTGAGAAAGTACACATTACAGTTCTACTTTATAAAATGCTAATTGTAAATATGTTTGTCAATGTTAATAAGTAATAATAATAATTAAGTCAGTCAAGTGTCAAAATGTCAAGAATGTCAGCTAACGTTACTATGAACAAAATGATTTTATCATACATTCCTCCATTCCATCATTCCATGCCTTTATTTTTTTGTGTTGTAATGAAATGACATAATCAAACTTTGAATCGAATTTCAGTTATGTACAATTCTTAAAGCAAGACAGCTGCCTGATATGCTTGATACAGTCTTTTTTGTTGTTGTTGCATCAATTTTAATGTTGGACCAATGCATTGCATCTAATTAAAATACAGGCAAATAAACGTCATTAAGTTTAAAGTACTATCTTGGCTGTCTTTTTCTCTCAACGCTTCAATAGGTAGATCTTGCCTTCACCAAGGCCGAGGTCAGGGATCTTGGGCTTAAAAAGGTTGGTGACCACTGCTTTACTGTGTCCTCCAGTCACAGTGGCAATAATTGTTCATATGACTGATGGTTGAAACTCAGTTGATTCTAGAAGTGTTGTCTAGTACAGTGGTAGTGGAAATCATGTTTAGCCTTGGAAATTATATTGAGTACAGTCCATTATGTGTCCGCAATACAGTACAGCAAGGTTAATTTTGATATTACGAACCCTTAAAAACACATATTGTACATTGAGATGATTACATGTTTATATAGCCTCCCAGCAAGCACCGACATACCTGGACGAATTCGGACCAGCCCGATAACGGCCAGACCTAGTAATATCACAACTAGTTAGTAGCTGGCCCAGAATATCACCCTATTTCAACTAAAATATATATATATATTTTTTTTATATTTGTCGGGAGAAAATACCCAAATGTGAAACCCCAGCAACAACCCGTCAACTCTGTTGTGACAGACATCAAAGTGGTTTTGATAAAACGGGCCGATTGCGTCACAGTGATGAGCGTGACGTCACGGGGCGAAAACGCCATAAATACCGGAGGTTCTCCGTTGTTCAGACACTCCTCTTACCACCATCATGCCCCGCAGACCAGCTCGCAGAACCTCCCGCCCCGTCCGTCGCCGCCGGCGCCCCAGGGTTAGCCGGAGGAGGAGGAGGGGAGGCCGGAGGAGGCGCTAGGACCGAGCCGGTAGGACCGAGCCGGTAGGGGAGGCGGTGTTACTTTAAATCATTCCCCCTATGGAGGGGAGAGTGGACGGAGGGGGCCTTCCTCACCCTCCCTCCCCCCTCCCTAAGGGGAATGATTTTCTGTCATTTTGCGTGTCTGTCTGTACGCACAGAGCCACACAATAAAACCCGCTATCAATTGGAGATCACCTGCTCTTGTCTTCACTGGTAACATAAGCAGTTATGGAACTAAGTAGGAATTAGAAGGGTAAAAGAGAACTGACAAAATATGAATAAAACATTAATAGAATGTAATAAAGATAATTTAAAAAATAATATTATAATACAGTATGACATCACAAAGACACGTGACCGGTCTCTTGAGCTGAGGGGCATGATTTGTCCAAAACAAACCCAACCAATTATAATGTGTAGCTTTATCCATTTATTTGGTATTTCTAAATGCTTAAACAAGTTTAACGTGTGCACTTTTATTTTGATGAAATCTTCACTGACAAACATTTGCATCGACCGGAAGAAGGTGGGCGGAGATCCACTGTTGGAGCAGGACGGACCGATGGGACTGGGTCACACTTCACTTTGGGCTTTGTGAACGAGACGAGTGAAAGGTTATGGCTGTGTTCCAATCCTGCCATTATAAAAGGCCTATATTATGGTTATACCCCTCGCAGGGCACTACACAGTGTATTCAGCCATTTAAGGGAGAGTCCAATGCATATCAGTAAATAAATATGTTAATTTCGAAGTGGCCTGCAACGTGGGTGTAACCGTAAGGAACAACAACAGGTGTACATTATACATTATGAATTTAACAACTTCTCTACATTAACCTCGTAACCCCCAAGCTATTGCGCACAGCGTAAACCTGGAATAACAACGACTCAAACCTGGGCTTAGTGGGAGTGCATTTACTGAGTTGAACTTGTCCGTTCGTATGTCACATACATTTATCTCTGATACCACTGGGACAAATAACATGTTAATGAAACTTAGCTGATTGATGCGTCTTGCCATACAAATGCGGAATGCGCTACAAATTACAATTAGCCTACTCTGATTGGTATGGTACCAATTTTGACAAAACGTAGGTGAATTGTTGTCTTGTTATATAGATTGTTAGGAGCTTCGAGGTGACGAGATTGTCCTTTATTGTCCGGAATAATAGGGTGCAAAGAGGAGAGCGCGCCTCAGAACGCACCTTTTGGGTAATAGACTGTTTTGAAGTAATACGGTCAAATCCTTGAAATGAATCAAATAAGCACTACAAGCTCCGGTAACTTTTCAGCCTACTCAACTCTTCAAATAAATGCAAAATGCTAAAAAGTAATTTTAAAAAAGTAAATGTTTAAATTGACATATTCGTCTATTACTTGTCATTTTATATAGGACACATATAATGGACTGTATACAAATATTGTGCCTTCATCATGGCTAAACTTGATGTTTAGTACCAATCTACTCAGCAACACTTCTGGAATATGGAGCAAGTGAGTTTCAACCATGAGCTGTGTCATACATGTTGATGCCCTGTAGGCCTACACAAATATTTTCCAAGGCTAAACTTAGGTTAGGTTATTTACTACCATTTCACTCAACATTTCAAGAATATGGATCAACTGAGTCTCAACCATAATGTGTGTACAGTCCTTTATACCCTCAGCTGCCTCCCTGTGGTTACAGGAGTAACGTTCAAATGGTATTTTCACTAACTCTTAGCAAGACTGCTTTTGAATAATAATCATTTAAATTAAAAGCATTGTGACTGCCAATGGCACCTGGGGGCTGTTCCATCAACGTCGCTAAAGGACAAAACATTTTTATAGATCCCGCGAGAAAAACATATCCAGCCTTATTTTGATAAGTCTCGCGAGACGACCATAGATTTGTGCTTATGGTGACTGATGTGTGACTTACTTTAGACAAATGTACTTGTTGTAAGTCGCTTTGGATGCGTCTGATAAATGTAAAAAAAAATATATAGAGCGTGCATACTTTTGTTGCAAAACACAGCCATAATAGAAAGTCAGATAATTCCAACAGAGGGCGCTGTTTACTTATAGTAACGTGCCTCCCTCAGGCTAAACAGGGAGACATTAACCGTAATCTCATAAGAAGACAGCAGACACAACAGATAGGATTTGATGGCTCAGAGTTTTCTCTCAGTGAAAATGTCACAGTCAATAACTTTCCCCATTCCATCATAACGCTGGAGAGAACAAGTATCTCTTAAATACTGTCTTCAAAAGTCTCTCCACTAACTCAGCCAGCATGGTGTTTCTGTTCAGAACAGGCCTTAGGATGAAAGTCTCCCTACGCTGGGGCGGCTGTGGACACCCGTCTGGTCATCCTGACCCCAGCAGCCATTGATCCAGTCCACACAGTAGCTGTGTCCACACAGTAGCTGTGTCCATACACTAGTTGTGTCCATACAGTAGCTGTGTCCATACACTAGCTCTGTCCATACACTAGCTGTGTCCATACACTAGCTGGTCCATACACTAGCTGTGTCCATACAGTAGCTCTGTCCATACACTAGCTGTGTCCATACACTAGCTGTGTCCATACACTAGCTGTGTCCATACAGTAGCTGTGTCCAGACAGTAGCTGTGTCCATACAGTAGCTGGTCCATACACTAGCTGTGTCCATACACTAGCTGGTCCATACACTTGTTGTGTCCATACAGTAGCTGTGTCCATACACTAGTTGTGTCCATACAGTAACTCTGTCCATACACTAGCTGTGTCCATACACTAGTTGTGTCCATACAGTAGCTCTGTCCATACACTAGCTGTGTAGATACAGTAGCTGTGTCCATACACTAGTTGTGTCCATACACTAGCTGTGTCCATACAGTAGCTGTGTCCATACACTAGCTGTGTCCATACAGTAGCTGGTCCATACACTAGCTGTGTCCATACACTAGCTGGTCCATACACTAGTTGTGTCCATACACTAGCTGGTCCATACACTAGCTGTGTCCATACACTAGCTGGTCCATACACTAGCTGTGTCCATACACTAGTTGTGTCCATACACTAGCTGTGTCCATTCACTAGCTGTGTTAATACACTAGTTGTGTCCATACACTAGCTGTGTCCATACAGTAGCTGTGTCCATACAGTAGCTGTGTCCATACACTAGCTGTGTCCATACAGTAGCTCTGTCCATACACTAGCTGTGTCCATACACTAGATGTGTACATACAGTAGCTGTGTCCATACAGTAGCTGTGTCCATACACTAGCTGTGTCCATACACTAGCTGTGTCCAAACGTTTGGTGTATTGAGCCAAGAGAAGGAAAAATGCTTCACTGTCCAAACACATATGCAGGGCACTGTAAGATATAATGAATAATACAATATTGGATCCAGTTTGTACGTTTTTCCTCAGAACCAACTTGCTGTCAATATCTTCTCCACTTCCTCCTCACAGTAGCCATCCAGCTGCTTCTTCAGTTCCGCCACCATCCTCCCCACAGCCTGGGTTAATGGTGGTACCAGGCAACTCCTCTGACACATCATAACCACAGAGGCCCTTGTAGTTCTGTAAACCAAGAGGAAATTCTATCTGGACACAGTTATACAGGAGGAGCCTCCACCTCTGGTGAGATATTTTTAAAAATGTATAACCGATTCTCTGTACATGAGAGCTGCTCCATCTCAACATCTCTCCTCCTCAGCTCAGTGACCTCCTGCTCAGACCTCCTGCTCCAGACGCTCCAGGAGTCCTTCAGCCTGACTTACTTCAACCTTCTCCTGGACTCTGATCAGCTCTCTTTACTTCAGTGCCTCTTCTCTTAAGGGAGTGGATCACCGCAGCAGATATCCTATCACTGTCCTCCACTGCTGCCTTTGCAGAATGTTTCAGTGACATTATAGACTTGTTGAGCTGTTTTTTTATGTTGGAATATTTGACGTCTACTTGATACAACATTCTGCAAACAGACATAGCCCTGCCCTGAGTTAGAACAAACTGTAAAGAAAGTTAATACACTGAAAAGAAAAATTAAACAAAGTTGCTGACTAAATCTGAATTTCCGAGAAGAATTTCCAGTGATCATACTTTCTAGTGAAGAAGTAGACTTCATCTGTTTCTAGGCAACCAGCCATATACTGTAGCATAGAAGATAGGTAACCTGGGTCTCTACCTGTTTCTCTGCTGCAGCTGAGAGAGTACCATGGCCTTTATGAGCATCTACTGTACATCGATAACAGATACATTGATTATTAGTCCGGCAGTATATCTCCAGCAGTTTGTCATGAGGACAGCATATCCCAGCCTGAAGTTGTTCAGTTGTTCAGTTGTTCAGTGGCACCAATAACCTTGTTTTTCCCCGGGGTTTAGGTCATGGTGAAGTTTAAGTTGACTCTCACAATAAGTTGTGTATCATAGCCCACACCCTGTATTTTTGTATTTTTGTATACTATAACTATATACGACATATTTATCATATATGTATCATATGTATCATAGCCTGTAAAATTGCACATTGTATATAATCTCAATGTATATATACCACTGCACATATACATCCAGTCACCATTGTATGTCATTGCACATCACGCTACCATTTGCACTTTACTGTATAGATTGCTGTAAATACTGCTGTAAATACTGCTACTTATCACTGCAATATAATTGCTATTTGTTGCACTTCTGGTTAGATGCACAATAATTTCGTTGCATTTTCTTGTAGCCTACTATGTAATGACAATAAAGTGAATGTAATCTAATCTAATCTGTCTGCCCTGGGGGCAGCTGTACACATGCTTCTGATCATCTTGATCCCAGCAGTCCTTAATACAGCCCATACAGTAGCTGTGTCCACAGGCGGTGGTCACCGGATCCTGCTATAGATCCAGACAAATCGGGCAGCTGAATTGGTCCTTCTCTACAGACATGTTAGTTGGTAAACTGGACTGTACACAACATATTTGTACTACCATTGTACTAACACAACACTTCTAGTAATCAATTGAATTTCAACCATGAAACAAATAATTATTGACCCTTTACTGTGTCCTCCAGTCACAGTGGCAATAATTGTTCATATGACTGATGGTTGAAACTCAGTTGATTCTAGAAGTGTTGTCTAGTACAGTGGTAGTGGAAATCATGTTTAGCCTTGGAAATTATATTGAGTAACCTACAGTCCATTATGTGTCCGCTATACAGTACAGCAAGGTTAATTTTGATATTACGAACCCTTAAAAACACATATTGTACATTGAGATGATTACATGTTTATATAGCCTCCCAGCAAGCACCGACATACCTGGACGAATTCGGACCAGCCCGATAACGGCCAGACCTAGTAATATCACAACTAGTTAGTAGCTGGCCCAGAATATCACCCTATTTCAACATTTTTTAATTTATTTTTTATTTATATTTGTCGGGAGAAAATACCCAAATGTGAAACCCCAGCAACAACCCGTCAACTCTGTTGTGACATACATCAAAGTGGTTTTGATAAAACGGGCCGATTGCGTCACAGTGATGAGCGTGACGTCACGGGGCGAAAACGCCATAAATACCGGAGGTTCTCCGTTGTTCAGACACTCCCCTTACCACCATCATGCCCCGCAGACCAGCTCGCAGAACCTCCCGCCCCGTCCGTCGCCGCCGGCGCCCCAGGGTTAGCCGGAGGAGGAGGAGGGGAGGCCGGAGGAGGCGCTAGGACCGAGCCGGTAGGACCGAGCCGGTAGGGGAGGCGGTGTTACTTTAAATCATTCCCCTTATGGAGGGGAGAGTGGACGGAGGGGGCCTTCCTCACCCTCCCTCCCCCCTCCCTAAGGGGAATGATTTTCTGTCATTTTGCGTGTCTGTCTGTACGCACAGAGCCACACAATAAAACCCGCTATCAATTGGAGATCACCTGCTCTTGTCTTCACTGGTAACATAAGCAGTTATGGAACTACGTAGGAATTACAAGGGTAAAAGAGAACTGACAAAATATGAATAAAACATTAATAGAATGTAATAAAGATAATTTAAAAAATAATATTATAATACAGTATGACATCACAAAGACACGTGACCGGTCTCTTGAGCTGAGGGGCATGATTTGTCCAAAACAAACCCAACCAATTATAATGTGTAGCTTTATCAATTTATTTGGTATTTCTAAATGCTTAAACAAGTTTAACGTGTGCGCTTTTATTTTGATGAAATCTTCACTGACAAACATTTGCATCGACCGGAAGAAGGTGGGCGGAGATCCACTGTTGGAGCAGGACGGACCGATGGGACTGGGTCACACTTCACTTTGGGCTTTGTGAACGAGACGAGTGAAAGGTTATGGCTGTGTTCCAATCCTGCCATTATAAAAGGCCTATATTATGGTTATACCCCTCGCAGGGCACTACACAGTGTATTCAGCCATTTAAGGGAGAGTCCAATGCATATCAGTAAATAAATATGTTAATTTCGAAGTGGCCTGCAACGTGGGTGTAACCGTAAGGAACAACAACAGGTCAGGTGTACATTATACATTATGAATTTAACAACTTCTCTACATTAACCTCGTAACCCCCAAGCTATTGCGCACAGCGTAAACCTGGAATAACAACGACTCAAACCTGGGCTTAGTGGGAGTGCATTTACTGAGTTGAACTTGTCCGTTCGTATGTCACATACATTTATCTCTGATACCACTGGGACAAATAACATGTTAATGAAACTTAGCTGATTGATGCGTCTTGCCATACAAATGCGGAATGCGCTACAAATTACAATTAGCCTACTCTGATTGGTATGGTACCAATTTTGACAAAACGTAGGTGAATTGTTGTCTTGTTATAGAGATTGTTAGGAGCTTCGAGGTGACGAGATTGTCCTTTATTTAACTTGTGATGGTGCAGTTAGTGATAGTTTGTTATAATTAAAAACGGAATAATAGGGTGCAAAGAGGAGAGCGCGCCTCAGAACGCACCTTTTGGGTAATAGACTGTTTTGAAGTAATACGGTCAAATCCTTGAAATGAATCAAATAAGCACTACAAGCTCCGGTAACTTTTCAGCCTACTCAACTCTTCAAATAAATGCAAAATGCTAAAAAGTAATTTTTAAAAAGTAAATGTTTAAATTGACATATTCGTCTATTACTTGTCATTTTATATAGGACACATATAATGGACTGTATACAAATATTGTGCCTTCATCATGGCTAAACTTGATGTTTAGTACCAATCTACTCAGCAACACTTCTGGAATATGGAGCAAGTGAGTTTCAACCATGAGCTGTGTCATACGTTGATGCCCTGTAGGCCTACACAAATATTTTCCAAGGCTAAACTTAGGTTAGGTTATTTACTACCATTTCACTCAACATTTCAAGAATATGGATCAACTGAGTCTCAACCATAATGTGTGTACAGTCCTTTATACCCTCAGCTGCCTCCCTGTGGTTACAGGAGTAACGTTCAAATGGTATTTTCACTAACTCTTAGCAAGACTGCTTTTGAATAATAATCATTTAAATTAAAAGCATTGTGACTGCCAATGGCACCTGGGGGGTGTTCCATCAACGTCGCTAAAGGACAAAACATTTTTATAGATCCCGCGAGAAAAAAATATCCAGCCTTATTTTGATAAGTCTCGCGAGACGACCATAGATTTGTGCTTATGGTGACTGATGTGTGACTTACTTTAGACAAATGTACTTGTTGTAAGTCGCTTTGGATGCGTCTGATAAATGTAAAAAAATATATATAGAGCGTGCATACTTTTGTTGCAAAACACAGCCATAATAGAAAGTCCGATAATTCCAACAGAGGGCGCTGTTTACTTATAGTAACGTGCCTCCCTCAGGCTAAACAGGGAGACATTAACCGTAATCTCATAAGAAGACAGCAGACACAACAGATAGGACTTGATGGCTCAGAGTTTTCTCTCAGTGAAAATGTCACAGTCAATAACTTTCCCCATTCCATCATAACGCTGGAGAGAACAAGTATCTCTTAAATACTGTCTTCAAAAGTCTCTCCACTAACTCAGCCAGCATGGTGTTTCTGTTCAGAACAGGCCTTAGGATGAGAGTCTCCCTACGCTGGGGCGGCTGTGGACACCCGTCTGGTCATCTTGACCCCAGCAGCCATTGATCCAGTCCACACAGTAGCTGTGTCCACACAGTAGCTGTGTCCATACACTAGTTGTGTCCATACAGTAGCTGTGTCCATACACTAGCTCTGTCCATACACTAGCTGTGTCCATACACTAGCTGGTCCATACACTAGCTGTGTCCATACAGTAGCTCTGTCCATACACTAGCTGTGTCCATACACTAGCTGTGTCCATACACTAGCTGTGTCCATACAGTAGCTGTGTCCAGACAGTAGCTGTGTCCATACAGTAGCTGGTCCATACACTAGCTGTGTCCATACACTAGCTGGTCCATACACTTGTTGTGTCCATACAGTAGCTGTGTCCATACACTAGTTGTGTCCATACAGTAACTCTGTCCATACACTAGCTGTGTCCATACACTAGTTGTGTCCATACAGTAGCTCTGTCCATACACTAGCTGTGTAGATACAGTAGCTGTGTCCATACACTAGTTGTGTCCATACACTAGCTGTGTCCATACACTAGTTGTGTCCATACACTAGCTGTGTCCATACAGTAGCTGTGTCCATACACTAGCTGTGTCCATACAGTAGCTGGTCCATACGCTAGCTGTGTCCATACACTAGCTGGTCCATACACTAGTTGTGTCCATACACTAGCTGGTCCATACACTAGCTGTGTCCATACACTAGCTGGTCCATACACTAGCTGTGTCCATACAGTAGCTGTGTCCATACACTAGTTGTGTCCATACACTAGCTGTGTCCATACACTAGCTGTGTTAATACACTAGTTGTGTCCATACACTAGCTGTGTCCATACAGTAGCTGTGTCCATACAGTAGCTGTGTCCATACACTAGCTGTGTCCATACAGTAGCTCTGTCCATACACTAGCTGTGTCCATACACTAGCTGTGTACATACAGTAGCTGTGTCCATACAGTAGCTGTGTCCATACACTAGCTGTGTCCATATACACTAGCTGTGTCCAAACGTTTGGTGTATTGAGCCAAGAGAAGGAAAAATGCTTCACTGTCCAAACACATATGCAGGGCACTGTAAGATATAATGAATAATACAATATTGGATCCAGTTTGTACGTTTTTCCTCAGAACCAACTTGCTGTCAATATCTTCTCCACTTCCTCCTCACAGTAGCCACCCAGCTGCTTCTTCAGTTCCGCCACCATCCTCCCCACAGCCTGGGTTAATGGTGGTACCAGGCAACTCCTCTGACACATCATAACCACAGAGGCCCTTGTAGTTCTGTAAACCAAGAGGAAATTCTATCTGGACACAGTTATACAGGAGGAGCCTCCACCTCTGGTGCGATATTTTTTTAAATGTATAACCGATTCTCTGTACATGAGAGCTGCTCCATCTCAACATCTCTCCTCCTCAGCTCAGCGACCTCCTGCTCAGACCTCCTGCTCCAGACGCTCCAGGAGTCCTTCAGCCTGACTTACTTCAACCTTCTCCTGGACTCTGATCAGCTCTCTTTACTTCAGTGCCTCTTCTCTTAAGGGAGTGGATCACCGCAGCAGATATCCTATCACTGTCCTCCACTGCTGCCTTTGCAGAATGTTTCAGTGACATTATAGACTTGTTGAGCTGTTTTTTTATGTTGGAATATTTGACGTCTACTTGATACAACATTCTGCAAACAGACATAGCCCTGCCCTGAGTTAGAACAAACTGTAAAGAAAGTTAATACACTGAAAAGAAAAATTAAACTAAGTTGCTGACTAAATCTGAATTTCCGAGAAGAATTTCCAGTGATCATACTTTCTAGTGAAGAAGTAGACTTCATCTGTTTCTAGGCAACCAGCCATATACTTGTTCGGTTCTAATAGGGTTAAATGCTATATTCTGATCAGCCTGGTTGTAAAGCAGGCCATGCTAACCCATCGCTAGTTCAAACAGACCGTAGTAGACTTTAAACAACAAAGAGACCCGGACTCAATCATGATTCTTATTTTCTTGCAAGGAGAATGAATCTCAGGCCTCTCCTGCGAGAGACCCTAGATTCACACTAATCTTTCCTCCTCCGAGCCAGTCTTTTATTCTCATACAGAAAGACACACGTACAGGGGGGGCCAGCCTCGTGAGGAACACACAATCGTAGGAACATACATGGGTAGGGGGAGGGGGTTTCATGGACAAGTACAGCGTTAGCATAAACAGTAACCTGGGAATGTTTAACATAACAGTTTCATGGAATGCACAGAACATAAACAGTTTTATTGCTGGGCCCCTGGACAACACAATGTCAGGAAGTTTCCATGTTACCAGGAGGCCCAGCTGAGACAGAAGATAAGGAGTGGAAAGATGAGCAAGAGTTCATACACAGGCCAGCGCACAGGGTGTACAAAGTTCACACTGCACACCCAAGAGCACTCTCTTTCCAACATCTACAACATTTAACATTATTAAAACATCATTCATCCCTAACATTTCCCTGCTGTTTTTCATACTTTATCACGATACAAACATTCGTCTCTTTATTCAGGTAGAGCTATCTTGCTTTCACATTTTCTAGTTCAACTGTCATTCAACATCGCCGTACAGATTACAGACATGAATATTCATCTTTCTCAATTTGGGTTAAAGGTTGGTACTTTGAAATCAGTTTGTTAGTCATAGCTTTGAAGCAGGGGAAGACACAACAAACAATCATTACAACAAAGAAAATCAGCATGTGGTGTTAAGCATCACACATGTTCCTCCTGCCACTGCAGTCAATAGGTCAAGAGCCATTCAGTTCTTGAGTACCATCAGTCTGATCTGATCGATTTCGCGGTTCTGGGCTTCGTTTATCGTAAGGGATGCATTTACAAATGTCTCTAATTGATAGTTCAGGGTTTCTTGTCATCTGGGACATTACTGCCCCAGACTGGGTCGTGTGCCTGGACTTCTCGTTTGGGTCGTCGGGAGGATGTGGTCCCCTCATTCTAAGAGGTAGTGGATCTGGAGAATTCTTCACCGGGTTTGAGACGTACCATTCACTAAATCAGGGGTCGGCAATTAGGTTTGGCCTCGGGCCCATTTTTTTTTGAGCCACTAGATGGCGGGCCCGAACATAATCAAAGGCTAATTTAAGTAATTGATTGTTTAAAAATGTGACACGTTCTAATGCTTTGACTTTTCTTTCGACTGTACACATCGCTAGTCAACTAACACAGCTTGTTTTGTGAACCTGCTAACAATGTAAAGTAGTGTTCTAGTTAACTAGGTAGCTGTCCAATCCATTATGTTGCAGTATTTTGGCTTGACTAGCGAGTTTGTGTTGTGATTCTCAACAACGTTGAAACGTAGTTTCACACTTTTCCATATTTTTGAATAATAAATGTGTGGACTGACGATGTAGCGTAGCCTAACTTATTCTAATAATTATGTAACATAGTTTCATTCTGATAATTATTCCCCCCTCGTCCCAGACAAGGTCACATTATTATTATTGGATTGGTTGTTTGCGTGCCGGGTGAAGTTAGCCAAACAGTTAACCTGCTAGCAAGAGAAACATAATGTCACTCTCCAAAGGTCTAAAGAGGAAAGTTGACGGTGGAAACAGGGCATTTAAAGAGGAATGGACAGCGAACTATACGTTCATCCTACCTGGTTTCA